>NC_053026.1:377541866-377723330 GCF_003073215.2 Triticum urartu | reverse complement strand
AAAAGATGAACAACTAAGGACCAAGAGATTATTCATCATGAACAAGCTCCGAAGGAAGGGATTACTTGACCATGATGAAGTAAGAATAAGAATTACGTTATGCTTATCCTCATCAAATGTAATTGATGACAAATAGATCTGGCATGCAACTTATTCCTCTTGAAAAAGGATTGAGGAGAGAAAATAGCGCAAACTTGGGAAGGTCTTCATGAACCACCGGTAGGATTGGAAAGAAATGAATGAATTGATACGATAATAACGGAAAAGGTATCTTGAAGGAACCACCATGAAGAATTTCAAAATGAAAGAAGAAAGAGAATTCCTCGTCGGGAAGAATTAGAAAAGGCACGAAGATACTTGAGGGAAATTAGAGACAAGATAACAAAAAGATCGCGAACTGATTAAAGAATACTTGACACATGCGCTGGGATAATTGGATAACGCTAGCTGGAATGTGAGGACGAAGAATTCTTCTAGAATGATGGCCTTCGGTGAAACAAAACGGAGAACAACTCCTGACATACTCCGGATGGGTAAGAAAGGAATTCTCACACTGAAAAACAATTATGAGGATGACATTAAGCTAGAACCACGAATCTTCGAGAAAACGAACCAGATTTGGAGGAAAACTCTTCTTCGGTATTCAAAGCTGAGAACGATGATGTGGAACACCACCATGAATAATTCCGACACTCCAGAAGAATGAAAAGAGAAAAAGGTTGAGCCAAAGATGAAAATGATTGAAAGTGATATTGGAGAACGCATCTGGCTTACGTCGAACTTTGAAAGGAATTAGAGAATAACTTCGGAAAAAATTAGAAGAGCCAAGTAAGATCCTGGGGATAAACCTGTGGGTTAGGGCCCACTGAATAGAAATCAGCGTTGAAAAGGATTGTTGAATGAGATATGATGCGCCGAAACAATTGAAAGACTTGTATGACGTGACAACCTCGAAATAATTGAACTCAAACACGAATCTTCTGAGATGTCTTCAACACTCCAGGACGACTAAATGGTGAGAGGAGAAACGAGCAAGGGGGAACACTTTGCCAAGGAAAATAATAAGATCAATCCGAAAAAACTTGAATTGAATCCATGGGAAAGGAAAAACGAGACGAACCAAAGATGAGCTCGATGAGAATTCACCGGTTGACACAACTGAGGAAAGACTGAAGAGGCTCCACACGAATGAAATTGATGCTCGAATAGAGGCTCAGAATCTGGGAAAAAAGAGGTCGGAGGGCGGGAAAAACAAAGGCAACTTGGAACGGGGAGCCGACGAATAACTTGAAGAGAAAAGCACCGGTTCAAATAATTGAGGAAAGAATGCAAAGGCTTCGCACGAGTAGGATGGATACTCGATTATGGACTCTGGCTCCGAGAAGAAAAAGGGTGGGCGGCTGGGAAAAGAAAGACAAGTTTGGACGACATTGTTTATCTTCGGATGGGGAAACAACATCATTGAAAAAGAACTGAGGATTCGTCTTGAAAAAGACAAAGAGGTTCAAATCAACTTGAAGAGAAGTGCACCGGTTGAAAAAGGGATTGAGAACACAACGATGAAAAGAAGCCTGCATGATCCTAAAAAAATTTGAAGGGAAGAGGAGAAAGTCAAAATACCTACATCAAGATTCCTCACTAGACCGATGAAGAAGCAAAGGAGTAAAAAGAATTCCTACTCTATGATATAACTAGACTCCGAAAAAGTTTTCTTCTAGACTCAACAACGACCAAACTACGATCAATCAAGGGGGCTCCTATGGTCGGTCGAGGCTACCAACTTGTCACGCCCAATATGCAATCCTATCCGAGAGGAACTCGATGGTCCCACCAAGGATAGAGCTGCATATTGAAACGCTTTTGCAAGGTGGATATCATTACATCGTACTATTACATAATAGTTGGGGATACATACAAAGGCATACAATGCCACATGAATACATCAAAACATCATACATGAGAACAAAATCCGACTACGGATGAAACACAAACAGAAGCTCAAACGACATCCAACCTACTAGCCCAGGCTGCCGACCATGAACCTAACCCCTGATCGAAGAAGAAGCAGAAGAACTCAAAAAAAAGCAAGCATCGCTCTCACGTCGGATCATCGCATTACCTGTACTGCAAATGTTGTTGTAGTAATCTGTGAGCCACGAGGACTCAGCAATCCCATTACCATGGGTATCAAGACTAGCAAAGCTTCAAGGATAAGTTGTGAGGTTGCAACAAGCGAATAAGCATTGTATGGTGGCTAACTTACGAGTACAAGAGTAAGATGAGAAACTACGCAAACGGCTGCAAACTAGTAATGATCAAGAAGTGATCCTGAACTACTTACGTTCAAACATAACCCCACCGTGTTCTCTTCTCGAACTCACTCGAAAAGAGACGATCACGGTTACGCACGCGGTTGGTGTATTTTAATTCAGATCTGGTGTCAAGTTCTCTAAAACCGGATATTAAAAATTTCCATCTGCCACATGACCGCGGGCACGACTCTCGAAAGTTTAAACCCTGCAATGATGTCCCAACTTAGCCCATGACAAGCTCACGGTCCGCGAAGACAATCCTCCATCGCGGGACATCCGATAAAACTCGGGATCCCGGTGCACAAGACATTTCGACAATGGTAAAATAAAACCAGCAAGACCTCCCGGCGTGCCGACACCCTGATAGTAGCCGCACATATCTCATCTCAGGCCACTACGGATGATCTATGGTTATAGCGACCAAAAACCCCAAGTTGCCAAGGGGTGACGCCGCAAGCTACTCTAGTTTGGACCACACTCATGAGGAGCACTGGCCCGGGGGTTGATTCAGTATCCTCGGGTACCGGTAAGTCCCTATGCAAGTTTTAGTTGTTATTAGGCAAATGGTAAAACCAATGTTGGGCCTTGCTGGAAGAGTTTTATTCAAAACGAACTTTCAAGAGGGGCCCATAAACCCTCATCGTGTTAGGGATGCAAAATCAAGGAACATAACATCGGTTTGATGGAAACTAGGGCGGCAAGAGTGGAACAAAACACCAGGCAAAAGACCGAGCCTTCCACCCTTTACCCACTATATAAATGCATTAATTAAATAAGATATATTGTGATATCCCAAGATATCCATGTCCCAACATGGAACAACCTGCACTGCACTTGCAACTAGCAACGCTAGAAGAGGGGCTGAGCAAAGCAGTAGCATAGCCAAACAATGGTTGGCTAGGATGGTGGAAAAGGTTAGAGGTTGTTTCATGGCATATTGGGAGGCTCGATAAACAAGTGGTGGGTAGCGCAACATAGCGATAGCATCGAGACAACTAGCATAGCAAAGATAGTAGTGGTATCCAGGGTAATGGTCATCTTGCCTGAAATCCCGCTAGGAAGAAGATCGAGTCCATGAAGAAGACGAACAGGCGTAGACGAACCAAGAGTGGTCAAATGAATCCTCACGATCGCAACGAAATAAGAACTATCGAGAAGTAGCACAACCGGAAAGAAGCAAACAACATAGTAAACAATCAACACATGAACATGGCATGATGCTCAACCAAGTATGATGCATGACAAGGCTACATGGTGCTACTCATGGCAAGAGATAATGTATACAAGAACATCACATCAAATCAAGTTTAAATGAGACAGGAAACAACACATAACAATTCCAGAAAGTCCCCATGTCCATAGTTTGAATTTTCTCCTGTTCTGCCTAAACCATATTTTAGAGTTGTTAAACAGCAAAAGTAAGTGCATCATGTTAATCTATGCGTTTTTCTAGACAAGTTATATATATAGTTTATTTAATTCGGAGCTATGATTAATTAGTTATGGAATAAACCATTTTAACATGTCATTCATGCAAAATAATGCAAACAACAAGTTTAAACATTTTAAACAAGGATGAAAGTTTTAGTTTACGAAAGTATAGGAAAATCTGAGCATTTTACATATATGACATGATCTATTTGGATCATGGATATTTAGTTATTCACAATTCAAAATGATGGCATTTTCTGTAATTATGCATGCACTGGAAAATACTAAAACCGCGGAGAAGGAAAAAAAATTACGCGAGCCAAATGCAACACAGTGCAGTGGCCCAGGAGGAGATTTGGCCCAGCGGCTGAGTGTGTGTGCAAAACTAAAAGAAACAGATAAAAACAGGGGCAAAAGAATTGGGGGCACCCTGGGATTTGATCCCAGGACCTCACAGTTGAAAACAGAGCGTGCTCACAAACTCGCCTAGATGGATATTGGACTTGATACTATATGAACAAGAACAAAGCTTGATCTGGTGAGGCAAAAATTGATGGAAAAGAATGTTGCGCCCGTGGAGATTTGATACCTGGTCGCCTGGGTGCCAGCGAGCTCGGCTAACGAGTAGGACCTGAACTGAATTTGTGGAAAAATGACAGAAGAGTTCTTATTGAACCAATAGCCCGAGCGAACCTAACCAAACAACAAAGACAAAGGGACGGCCTTGGCTGTGCTCGCGACGGACCTCAACAACGAGCAGCAGGTGCTAGCCTGGGTGCCTTGGGGCCGCGCAGGGTGCTCGCGTGCAGGTGTGGAAGCGAGGGTGTATGTGCAGTGCATGCCACAAAATCAGAAGATGAACCAAAATGCTAAGCTTCAGTCATGCAAGCACGGGGATCTCGCCGGCGTTGGCAGCGAGCAAATGTGGCGGTGCCGGCGGGCGGGCGGAAAAAGGTGACGGTAGCTACGGGATGCGCGCATGCAGCGACTCGAGCTTGAGCCCTCGCTCGACTCAGGCATGGCATAGCTCGGCGAGCGACGACAGCAGCTTGGCGTGTACGGGGTGAGAAGCGGGGCAAGAAGCGGGTGTGCGGTTGTGTGGGCGGACAGAGGCAATGTCTGCCGAGGTGTGCAAGTGCAGCAAGGGCGGCAGCAAGGTGTGCGGGTGCGTAGAGAACAAAGCCTCTACTTCGAATGGCCATGGCGATAGCACGATAACAGCGGCTCGGACACCACGGGATCGCCGGGTACGGCTACGAAACTCGAACCAAAGAGGGGCTAGGAGGAGCGGCTGCTCACCGAGGGGATGCTGATGGAGTTGAACAAGGTCGGCGGTGCCTGGGGACGGCGAGAAGACGTGCTGGTCGAGGCGGTGGACTTGGCAGGGCTTTGGGTCCATGAAGTAGAGGAAGCAGGGGAAGAAGACGTCAAGGAGGAGGTCGATCCGTGGCTCGAATGGGTGCTTGGGAGGCCGAGGGAGACGTGGAACAAGAAGGCCGGGCCAAGCTGATCAAGTCGAAGAGGAGCTCGGCCTCCTCTTGGCCATGGCGTCGGCGGGCGCGTGGGTGTCCTTACCTTGGCGGCGGCACTACTAGGAAAAGGCCTACTAGTGGCGCACCAGTTTTGCCTACTAATGGCGCACTACTGGTGCGCCACTAGTACCATGCCACTAGTATTATATACTAATGGCGCACCACAGGTGCGCCATTAGTATACCAGATACTAATGGCGCACCATGTGGTGCGCCATTAGTATACCATTCGGTGCTCCACTGGTATTCCCTCCAGGTGCGCCACTAATAACCTTATAGGTGCGCCACTAGTAATAAAGGAAGGTGCGCCACTAATAAGGGCTTAAATGCGCCACTAGTAATGTATTTGGAAAATAAAAAATCTAAATTTACAGAAAACAACCTATAAGGAAAAATAATTGAAAAACAAAAAATGAAATAGAATCATAATTTTTATTATAGTAAGAATATTATAATGTCTTTACAAGTTTCCAATAAAAGGAAAATTGCAAGGAAATAAAATAAAATCCTAAAACCAATCTTCTAGTAATCTTTTCTTCTTTTTCTTCACTTTATCCCTGCAAAATGTAACAAAATAAACAGAAACACAAACAAACTATTTATAACATGTCAATACTGTCATTTTCTATGCAGAACTAGATATGAGCATATATTTCCATAATTACATGGTGTGAATATTGTATGAGTAAGATTATAATGGAAATGAATTTTGATAGGAGCCCACTTTCGACGAGTATTTATCTGACAGAGCTAAGTAATCAGGGCATTTACCTTTTGACAATATTATTATACTATACTACCAATATACTACTCCACTTGGATTTTTTAGATGAGTAGATCTGAGATAGACATTTGTTCAAGTGGCTATAGGTAGGCTTGAAGAATTCTCATCGGTTCAAGTGGCTATAGGTAGTCGCACAGCTGGAATATAGACTACTAGTACTATTTGAAAAGAAAATAAGAGTAAATCTGAACGTACTAGTCAGATCCGATCACATTGAGCTAGAAAGAAAATTCATCAGGAAACAGATGGCCGGTGACTTACCTCCAGACGTTGAGGATCTCGTTGTGCCCGACGAAGATGCTGCAGAGCGCGTCGTGGATGGACTGCTCACAGCGATAGCTGCCGCAGATGAACTTGTTGTCCTGCAGGTAGTCCAGTAGCCAGGAATTAAAGATAGGAGGGCTAGAACTGAAAGAACTAACATCTTAGAAAGCAACAGGAGATAATTCATATATGCAAAATACATATGAAGTGGTCTTCACCAAATTTGTTGAAACATGAATGAAATGTTTTAGCAGTACCAATGATACATGTCAAATTAATTGTTCCTGTCATGACAATGTAAAAGTAGTACTTGCATGCCAATGAAGACTTGGTAGTGTCAGATTCTATGAGGTTCAGGACATGTGTAATTGTGCCAAGTTCACTTGTAATGCCATTATTCATGATCTGAACTTTATCCTCCACAAAATAAAATAACAGTTGATCCATGCGAATGATACTTAATTTTGAAGCTACTGTTAATTTATAAAATGAATATAAAGTGAGTTTATAAATTCAGAAATAGAAAATTCAGTTAGGCTACTGTTAACTAAATTTTGGAGTGTGTACTTAACAAAGGCTTCATTTGAATGTACAGTCAAATTAAAAAAATGTGTTCATGGGGCAGCAGCACTAAGAACTGAAAGAAAAAGGTGCAGAAAAAAGCTACTGAAAAACAATATCAGAAGTAGTGCAGACGTTGTTGAGGCGCTGACTGAACCATTGATAGTACTACCACTCTTCTTTTTTGCGTCCATTAGCGTGACAGTGAGGTTACAACCCTACCATCGACGACGACGACTAGGTTGCTGCTGCTGCTGTCCCAGAAACAGAGACAGAGGGAGATCCATTCAAGCTAAAACCGTTGGAAACAAGAAGACTGCTATTGCAAAACTATTCTCTACAGATATGTGTGAGATATCTTAGGTAATTTTTTTAAGAAACAAACGCAACAGTGTAGACCCTGCTTGACTCCGTTGTTTATTTGTTTTGCTTGAGCTGCATGCAGGAAAGAGAGCTCCCTTTGAATGCAACACATATAGCTTGAAACGGAAAAACCTATATGCATCGCTCTGCACAAGTATTTCAAAGACACACGACGCAATTCATTTATCGTGGCAATGCTTACTGGAAGTCTGATGCAGCCAACATACTAAAACTAAGCTGCACTATCCAGAGGTTACAAGATTTGGTGTATATATAGTCATAATAGCACGTGGAATTCTTCCATGGCTTATTAGTTGTCTGCACTATGTGCAGAACAGGACCAGATTCTTGGACTGAATTTCATGGATTTTATATTATTCACATCTGCCAAAATGAAACCTGGTAGTGGTAGATACACGATTTCAGGTGCTGGACTCAGTTGAATTTACTTCCCCCTTCCCTGCTATGGAGTGCGAGCTACATAGGATGAGGATCATCAATTAACTGTCTACTGCACTTGTTGAATTGGATCATAAGACCAGAAATAAATCATCTATGAACTGAAACCTTCATTCCCCCCTTCAAAAATACCAAGCGACCAACTGTAGAGCTCAGCTACGGCAGACGGGCAGAGAGATTTCTACGCCATACACGGGATCGGGACTGGGGGTACGGAAGGATCCACGGGCAAGAGCCCTGGTTCTGCCTTGAGCTCCCTTGCTCCCTAGGGCATCGTCGTACTGATGCAAGGGGTGAATCGGGGCAGAGCGGAGAGGGCGTACCTGACTGTTGGGCAGACGAATCGGAGCTTCCCGATCGGGCCGCGCGACATGGATGACCTTTGGTGCCGGCGGCATGGATGACCTTCATCCGCGCGATGGGCTCCTCCAGCTCCAGAATCTGAAGAACCAAATCCGCCCTCTAGATCAGACAACACATCCCCACCCACATCGCAGTTGAGGAGGAGGATGAAGGAGGGCACGGAGTACCTGGAGGTAGCGGCCCATGAGGTCCCACTGGTTGCCGCGGTTGCCGATGTCCGCGCGCACCTTCTACATGATGAGCGAGGAGAGCCGGTCCAGCACCTCCTCGTACTCCCACGCCGCTGCACCACCTGCACATCAATCCCCACCCCGCCGCACGAACGCGGCAGCCATCAGTACAGTACCCAGCCCAACACGCACCACTAGTGTCACTCCACGAAGCTAGCAAGCCCCGATCGGGTCGCGTCGCTCACCTGCGTGCTCCATGGCGCGGGGGACGAGGAGGACTCCATGGCGCGGGGGAGGAAGCGGCGGGTGCGGGAGGAGGCGAGCGGCGAGGAGAGGAGTAGGCGGCACCGGAGGCTGGCGGCGGCGACGAGAGGGGGGTGAGGCATGGGCGGCGGGGCAAGATGCGGCCGGGGCTTCCCGATCTAGATCGAAGTCGAGGGAGGTGGGTGGGTGTGTCAGGAGGAAGGGGAGGGGAGAGAACATGACTAGAGGGAGGGGATAAGGGGTGATAGCAATGGCGCACTGGTAGGGGTGCACCATACGTATAGATAGCAATGGCGCATCTCTTACTGGTGCGCCATTACTAGTTAAAACTAGTAATGGCGCACTATCCCCTGATGCGCCATTAGTATTTTTGAAAAAAATAAAAAAATTACTAGTGGCGCATCGTGGATGTGATGCGCCATTAGTATTTGGACACTAATGGCGCACCAACACATGGTGCGCCATTAGTATATAGTAGTGGCGCACCACATGTGTGGTGCGCCATTAGTGTCCATATTATCAATAGCCCTTTTCCTAGTGGTGCGGCGAGGGCAGGAAAGGGGAGAATTGATAGAGGAGGAGGTCTAGGGCACCGGGGCGGTCTTATAGGGAGGCCAGGGATCCCTCCGGACATCAAATCGATCGGACTGTCGACGTGGCGTCCATGGATGCCCTGTCGTATAGAAGAGGAAGACGATCCACAGGAGTTTGTTGCTGGTGGGCTAGCTGGGCTGATGGAGGTAAGTGAGGTGGGCTGGTTGAAGGGAAATGGCCCAAGTGGCTTCGGATAAGGTGAGGCCTTTCCTTTTCTTTTAATTGTGCCCATAAATAGACAACCGTCAAAAGGGAAAAGCCAGGGATATTGGGGATGAATTTGAAAGAAGTGAGAATATCTCTAGACTCCTGGAATTATGAAGGATTTTAATAAATTGATCTGGCAATTTTTAGAGGTAGGAAAATAATTGAAGTTTGAATTTGAGCCATTTTTGAACACAACCAAATCAACCTCAAATGAGCTAATTTTGACAAAGGGGTTAAAGGCAAGGTATAGGGTTTATAGAAAATAAGCGAACATTTACGGAGGAGGGAAAAAGGTCACTTGTCAAAATGAAAGAAAGAAGAAGGAAGGAGGAGGTGATGATGCATGATCATACATGGAGCATTCAACAAACATAATGTAGGGGAAATGCACATGAGGGACTTGGAACAACATGGATGACACAATGCTATAATATGATGCATCAGGCAAAGGATGGCATAATGCAAAATGACAAGAGGCTCAATCCAACAAAATGAAATGGCACAGTGCAATATAATAAGAGATGAACATGATGCAATAAACAAAATATGGCAATGGCACTTAGCATGATCATGGCATAAACACATCGGAATGAAATATGCAAAACAATTATGACAATGCAACAAACACAATAAACACACGACAACAACTAAAACAAAGGAAGGCATCTGGAGCATCGGTCTCGGGGCGTCACAGAACACTTCATTCACACAAAACTTAACCAAAATTTTAGTGGCGGGGTTAGTGAATATGGCAATGAAATCCCATCATGTACTGCTCTAACATTAGTGTATAATTATAATCAAATATTATCCATTGTATGCTATCAAAATTCTGTGGCCCCAAGTCAATGAGGCTTCAAAAAGAATTCAAACATACACAAATTGTGAAGCTATAACAGCAATTTGTGAAAACAGGACAGTCTATAAAGATTTGAACATCCACCATACTTCTGTAACTCTACAAATTCTGAAAAATTAGGACCAAATAAAAAAATTGTATAGCAAGACTGTGCAAAAAGTTTCAGAAACGTGTGACACTCCAGTAAAAAAATGTAAAATCACGCACTACAGCCAAAGTTTCTGTTTTGCACCGCACATACCAACAAGCTCCCACATGTACAAGGGAATAATTGTTTTTGTTCAAAAGTTTCTGTAATTGAGATTCACAAAGTTTCCATGGGCATGAACAAAGTTCAAGGCTAGCTCCCACTTTAACAATGCTCGTCTCTCTCACTTTCACTTTTCTTTTTGAAAAAGTTTTAGGTTCCCCTCTATTTTTTAAAAAACTTTATAAAAGCACTCAACAGAAATAAATGACTCTCTAAACCTTCCGGGTTGTCTCCCTGGAAGCGCTTTCTTTAAAGCCATTAAGCTAGGCATATGGTGCTCAAGTAATGAATTCACCCGGATCCCAAGGTATATCAAAGCCAAATTTAATTAGCAATGATTTGGCATTTAGTAGTGAGCAAAAGGCAACATATATCATGCAATGACTAAGTCTAACTCTCTTCCTATGCATCGGCATGTCATACAAGAACAATTCATGCACATCAAGTAAAGGCCAATGCATAGTATAAGCAATTTCTTGCAATTTTGTTGTGTTGGAAACATAGAGAGGCGGATGTAGTTCCTCTCTCATAATAATTGCAAGTAGGAGCAGCAAGCACATGCATATTATATTCATCAAAAACATCATGTGTAGTAGTAAAACGCAACCCATCAATATAATCCTTAACAAGTGCAAACTTCTTTGAAATAGTGTAGTTGGGAGAACTCAAAAAGCTAATAGGACTATCATGTGTGGGTACAACAGAAACAATCTCATGTTTAACATAATGTATTATAGCAAGTTCATCTCCATAAGAATAATTCATATTGGCATCTTGGCCACAAGCATAGCAAGCATCATCAAAAAGGGATATTTCAAACGAATCAACGGGATCATAGCAATTATCATAGCATTCATCCTTCGGTAAGCATGAAGGGAAATTAAACAATGTATGGGGTAAAGAGTTACTCTCATTAGAAGGTGGGCACGTGTGATCAATCCATTCTTCCTCCTTTTGTTCTTCGCTCTCCTCCTCATCTTTTTCATCCAATGAGCTCACAATGTCATCAATTTCTTCTTCCATAGACTCCTGCAAAATATTAGTCTCTTCTTGGACAGCAGAGTAGTGCTCAATATATGGTTTAACATAGGCATTAGAAGCATAGTTGTCATAGAAATATTTAAGTATGGCAAAATTTTCAGATTTGTAAAGAGTAGCATCATACTTTTCAATCAAAGAATCAATTTCATAAGCACCCTTAAAAGCAAAAAATTATTAAATTTGCTGAACATTATAGTAATTATAAACACCATTAGCATTAGAAAATACGATTCCATTGTCGCTAAACACACATTGGTAAGGAAGGTGTTTCTTAGGGTCCTGAGAACAACAAGTGAAATCATATATTTCACATAAATTCCAATCATAGCATTGCATAGTATTAATTTGATGCCATACAAGTTTCCCTTTTTCAGATAAGCGGTGTCGCACATAACAAGCATGATCATCTAATGATTTGCCCTCAACTAAGCTAGTTGGGGTTTCAGCACGAGCACATAAGGATTGAAGATGATCCAAGTAAAAAGATTCAGCAGTACGATAGATTTTGGGTGGTTCTTCAACCATTGGTTTTGTAGGTACAACTAATTTTTTTGGTATTTTGCGTTTCCTACCCGTGACTAAAGATAAAAAACAAGAGCAAAAAAATAAAAACTACTTAGTGATAAAGAAAACAAGCACACACGAGAATATTCACCCCACACTATTGCTCCCCGGCAACGACGCCAGAAAAAGGTCTTGATAACCCACAAGTGTAGGGGATTGTTTGTAGCCTTTTCAATAAGTAAGAGTGTCAAAACCAATGAGGAGCTAAAGGTAAAACAAATATTACCTCAAGTTCTATCGACCACTGATACAACTCTACGCACACTTAGTGTTTTCTTTACCAGGAACAAGAATAAAACTAGAAGTAGTTAGCGAGAATAAAACATAAAATAAATTGCAAGACAATAAAAGTAGTGTAGTAGCAAGCTTTTTGTAACACAAGAGAAGGATTTGTCCCAAGGCAGTCGATAAAAAGTACCAGTAATCACTCTTGCTATTTTATATGAGGGAGAGGCATGAGCTAACACACTTTCCATACTTGGATCATATGCACTTATGATTGGAACTCTAGCAAGCATCCGCAACTACTAAAGATCATTAAGGTCATAAAACCCAACCATAGCATTAAGTATCAAGTCCTCTTTACTCACATATGTCATACCCCCCTTACTTGGGTTTAAGCTTCTGTCACTCTAGCAACCCACCATAACCATGAACATATTGCAACACCCTACAGCAGGGGCCCCTCACATTTGCGTGAGAACGGAGAGCACCGTAGCACAGCACCAAAATAAAATATACAATCATACCAACCAAGATCATGATTATGCCATAGGACAAAATAAATCTACTCAAGCATCATAGGATAACCACATATCATTGGATAATAGTATGTAGTGTTGAGCACCATGTTTAAGTAGAGAATTACAGTGGGAATAGAGAGGTTACACCGCTGCATAGAGGGGGAGAAAGTTGGTGTTGATGGTAGCAAGATTGTTGATGTAGATCATCGTCACGATCCTAGCCCAAGTGGCACTCCGGTGCTACCGGGAGAGAGGGGGAGAGAGCCCCCCTCCTTCTTCTTCCTTGGCCTCCTCCCTAGGTGGGAGGAGGGTTCCCCTCTAGTCCATGGCCTCCATGGCTATGGAGGGGCGAGAGTCCCTCCGAGATTGGATTTGTCTCTCTGTTCTCTTCTATTTCGCGTTCACCAGATCTGGCCGAAACCGTTTCTTATATTCTGGGAGATCCGTAACTCTGATTGCATTGAAATTTTAACACGATTTTTTCCGGATATAAGCTTCCTTGTGCCCGAAGTAGAGCTCCAACTGATGTACGAGGTGGGCATAAGACACCTGGGCGCGCCTGGGCCCCCAGGCGCACCCTCGCGGGTTGTGGTCACTGTGGGCCCCCTCTTTCGATGATTCCAACTCCCAAACATCACAAACATTCCAAAATAATTCTCCATAAAATTTTATTGCATTTGGACTTCATTTGATATGGATTTTCTATGAAAAAACATGCAAAACACAGGAACTAGCAATGGGCACTGGATCAATATGTTACTCCAATAAATCATATAAAAAGTTGCCAAAAGTAAGTACAAGTTGAATAATATTGGCATGGAACAATCAAAAAATATAGATACGATGGAGACGTATAAGGGTCTTTCATTGAAAAATCCTTATTCAAGTATCCTTTTATGCTATTCAGAAAATCTATATCATTTCCAATCAACAATATGTTATCCACATATAATATCAGAAATGCTACAGAGCTCCCACTCACTTTCTTGTAAATACAGGCTTCACCGTAAGTCTGTATAAAACCATATGTTGTGATCACCTCATCAAAGCGTATATTCCAACTCTGAGATGCTTGAACCAGTCCATAGATGGATCGCTAGAGCTTGCATACTTTGTTAGCACCATTAGGATCGACAAAACCTTCTAGTTGCATCATATACAACTCTTCTTTAAGAAATCCATTAAGGAATGCAGTTTTGACATCCATTTGCCAGATTTCATAAAATGCGGAAATTGCTAACATGATTCGGACAGACTTAAGCATCGTTACGGGTGAGAAAGTCTCATCATAGTCAACCCCATGAACTTGTCGAAAACCTTTTGGAACAAGTCAAGCTTTGTAGACAGTGATATTACCATTAGCGTCCATCTTCCTCTTGAAGATCCATTTATTCTCAATGTCTTGCCGATCATCATGCAAGTCCACCAAAGTCCCCACTTTGTTCTCATACATAGATCCTATCTCAGATTTCATGGCCACAAGCCATTTTTTGGAATCTAGGCTTATCATATCTTCTTCATAGTTTGTAGGTTCATCTTGGTCTAATAACATGACTTCCAGGACTGGATTACCGTACCACTCTAGTACGGAATGTGTTCTGGTTAACCAACGAAGTTCAGTAGTAACTTCATCTGAAGTTTGATGATCATCATCGTTAGCTTCTCTCTAGTTTGTGTAGGCATCACGGGAATGGTTTTATCTGATGTACTACTTTCCTATTCAAGAGAAGGTACAATTACCTCATCAAGTTCTACTTTCCTCCCACTCACCTCTTTCGAGAGAAACTCCTTCTCTAGAAAGGACCCATTTAGCAATAAAGATCTTGCCTTCAGATCTGTGGTAGAAGGTGTACCCACTAGTTTCTTTATGGTATCCTATGAAGACGCACTTCTTTGATTTCGGTTTGAGCTTATTAGGCTGAAGCCTTTTGACATAAGTGTCGCAACCCCAAACTTTAAGAAATGACGGCTTTGGTTTCTAGCCAAACCATAGTTCATACGGTGTTGTCTCAATAGATTTAGACGGTGCCCTATTTAACGTGAATGCGGCTATCTCTAATGCATAACCCCAAAATGATAAAGGAAAATCGGTAAGAGACATCATAGAACGCACCATATCTAACAGAGTACGGCTACGACGTTCGGACACACCATTACGGTGTGGTGTTCCAAGTGGAGTGAGTTGTGAAACTATTCCACATTGTTGTAAATAAAGGCCAAACTAGTAACTCAAATATTCGCCTCCGCGATCAGATCATAGAAACTTTATTTTCTTGTTACGATGATTCTCCACTTCACTCTGAAATTCTTTGAACTTTTCAAATGTTTCAGACTTGTGTTTCATCAAGTAGATATACCCATACCTACTCAAATCATCTGTGAAGGTGAGAAAATAACATTACCCATCGCATGCTTCAACACTCATCGGACCGCATACATCGGTATGTATTATTTCCAATAAGTCATTAGCTCGCTCCATTGTTCCGAAGAACGGTGTTTTAGTCATCTTGCCCATGAGGCATGGTTCGAAAGTATCAAATGATTCATAATTAAGTGATTCCAAAAGTCCATCCGCATGGAGTTTCTTTGTGCGTTTTACACCAATATGACCTAAACGGCACTGCCACAAATATATTGCACTATCATTATCAACTTTGCATCTTTTCGCATCAATATTATGAATATGTGTATCACTACGGTCGAGATTCAATCAGAATAGACCATTCCTCAAGGGTGCATGACCATAAAAGATATTACTCATTTAATTAGAACAACCATTATTCTCTGAGTTAAATGAATAACCATATCGTATTAAACAAGATCCAAATATATTGTTCATGCTCAACGCAGACACCAAATAACAATTATTTAGGTCTAAAACTAATCCCGAAGGTAGACGTAGAGGTATCGTGCCAACGGCGATCACATCGACCTTGGAATCACTCCTGACGCGCATCGTCACCTCATCCTTAGACAATCTTTGTTTATTCCATAGCTCCTGTTTCGAGTTACAAATATGAGCAATCGAACCAGTATAAAATACCCAGGTGCTACTACAAGCATTAATAAGGAACACATCAATAACATGTATATCAAATATACCTTTGTTCACTTTGCCATCCTTCTTATCCGCCGAATACTTGCGGCAGTTCTGCTTCCAGTCACCACTCCCTTTGTAGTAGAAGCACTCAGTTTCAGGCTTAGGTCCCTCTTTGGGATTTTTCATGGGAGTGGCAACTTGTTTGCCGTTCTTCTTGAAGTTCCCTTTCTTTCCTTTTCCCTTTTTCTTGAAACTAGTGGTCTTATTAACCATCAACACTTGATGCTCCTTCTTGATTTCTACCTTCGCTGATTTTAGCATTGCGAAGAGCTCGGGAATTGTTTTCTCCATCCCTTGCATATTATAGTTCATCATGAAGCCTTTGTAGATTGGTGGCAGTGATTGAAGAACTCTGTCAATAACACTCTCAACTGGAAGATCAATTCCCAGCTGTGTCAAGTGGTTATGATACCCAGACATTTTGAGTATATGTTCACTGACAGAACTTTTCTCCTCCATCTTGCAGCTATAGAACTTGTTGGAGACTTCATATCTCTCAACCCGGGCATTAGCTTGAAATATCAATTTCAGCTCCTGGAACATCTCATATGCTCGATAACGTTCAAAATGTCTTTAAAGTCCCGGTTTTAAGCCGTAAAGCATGGCACACTGAACTATAGAGTAGTCTTCAGATCGAGCTTGCCAGATGTTCATAACATCTTCATCAGCTCCTGTAGCAGGTCTGTCACCTAGCGGTGGATTGAGGACAGAATTCTTTTGTGCGGCAATGAGGATAATCCTCAAGTTAGTCCATGTAGTTGCTACCATCATCTTTCAACTTAGCTTTCTCTAGGAACGTGTTTAAATTTAGGGGAACGATAGCACGGGCCATTGATCTACAACATAGATATGCAAAACTATTATGACTAAGTTCATGATAAATTAAGTTCAATTAATCAAATTACTAATGAACTCCCACTTAAATTAACATCCATCAAGTTATCTAAGTGATACGTGATCCAAATCAACTAACCCATGTCCGATCATCACATGAGATGGGGTAGTCATCAATGGTGAACATGTCTATGTTGATCATATCTACTATATGACTCACATTCGACCTTTCGGTCTCCAGTGTTCCGAGACCATGTTTGTACATGCTAGGCTCGTCAAGTTTAACCCAAGTATTCCGCGTGTGTAAATCTGGCTTACACTTGTTGTATGTGAACGTAGAGTCTATCACACCCGATCATCACGAGGTGCTTTGAAATGAAAAACTTTAGCAACGGTGCATACTCAGGGAGAACACTTTTATCTTGAAATTTAGTGAAGGGATCATCTTATAATGCTACCGCCGTTCTAAGCAAAATAAGATGCATAAAGGATAAACGTCACATGCAATCAAAAATATGTGAGATGGTATGTCCATCATCATCTTGTGCTTTTGATCTCCATCTTCAAAGCATCGTCATGATCTCCATCATCACCGGCTCGACACCTTGACCTCCATCGTTGCGTCGGGGTCGTCTCGTCAACTATTGCTTCTAAAATTATTGCTACTCATAGCATAAAGTAAAGAAATTACATGGCGCTTGCATTTCATACAATAATTAAGAGACAACTCTAAGGCTCCTGCCAGTTGTCGATATTACAAAACATGATCATCTCATACAACAACGCATATCACATCACGTCTTGACCATATGACATCACAACATGCCCTGCAAAACAAGTTAGACGTCCTCTACTTTGTTGTTGCAAGTTTTACGTGGGTGCTACGGGCTTCTAGCAAGAACCGTTCTTACCTACAGCAAAAACCACAACGGTGATTTATCAAGTTTGCTATTTTAACCTTCTTCAAGGACCGGCCATAGTCAAATTCGATTCAACTAAAGTAGGAGAAATAGACACCCGCCAGCCACCTATATGCAAAACAAGTTGCATGTCTGTCGGTGGAACCGGTCTCATGTACGTGGACATGTAAGGTTGGTTCGGGCTGCTTCATCACAATAATGCCGAATCAAAATAAGATGTTGGTGGTAAGCAGTATGACTATCACCGCCCATAACTCTTTGTGTTCTACTCGTGCATATCATCTACGCATAGACTTGGCTCATGATTCCACTGTTGGGGAACATTGCATGGAAAACAAAAAAAATCTACGCACATGCAAGATCTATCCATGGAGAAGCATAGCAATGGGAGGGGAGAGTGTGTCTACGTACCCTCGTACCATAAGCGAAAGCGTTTGGTAACGTGGTTGATGTAGTCGAACTTCTTTGCGATCCAACCGATCAAGTACCGAACGTACGGCACCTCCGCATTCAGCACACGTTCAGCTCGGTTACGTCCTGGCCTTCTTGATCTAGCAAGATGGGAGAAGTAGTAGATGAGTCCTGGCAGCACGATGGCGTGGTGACGGTGATTGTGATGCTATCGACGCAGGGCTTCGGCTAAGCACTATGAAAATATGACAGAGGGACGAAAATGTGGAGAGGGGCACTGCACACGGACAAGACAATGTTGTGTGTCCTTGTGTGGCACCCCTCCCCAATATATATGTGTGGGGGAGAGGGAGGCAGCCAGGCGCACCAAAAAAGGTGGCCGGCCAGCCCTAGGGCTCTGATACGTCCATTTTGCATCATGTTTTCCTACTATTATTTATAATGTTTTTATGCATAATAATGCCTTTTTGAGTAATTCTAATACCTTTTCTCTCATAATATGCAAGGTTTACATCAAGAGGGAGAATACCGGCAGCTGGAAATCTAGACCTTAAAAAGCAACGTTAGGCTGCCTATTCAGCACAACTCCAAATGAGCTGAAACTTCACAAGGATTTTTTTATGGAATATATAAGAATTATTGGAGCAAATAAGAACCTGAGGGGCCCCACCAGGTGGGCACAACCCACCTGGGCGCGTCAGGGAGCTCAGGCGCGCTCTGGTGGGTTGTGCCCTCCTTGGCCCACCTCTGGTGCCCATCTTCTGGTATATAAGTTATTTTGACCTAAAATAATTAAGGAGAGGACTTTCGGGACGAAGCACCGCCGTCTCGAGCTGGAACTTAGTGGTTTCATGTGAATGTCGACTACATGACACTTCACCATATCTAGGCCTAAGGGAATGCATTGTGGAGTAGTTATTAGATGGGTTGCTAGAGTGACAGAAGCTTAAACCCTAGTTTATGCGCTACTTCGTAAGGGACCGATTTGGATCTGAATGTTTAATGCTATGGTTAGATTTTATCTTAATACTTTTCTCGTAGTTGCGGATGCTTGCGAGGGGGTTAATCATAAGTAGGAGGTTTGTTCAAGTAAGAACATCAACTAAGCACCGGTCCACCCACATATCAAATTATCAAAGTAGTGAACACAAATCAAGCCAATATGGTGAAAGTGACTAGATGAAATTTCCGTGTACCCTCAAGAACACTTTGCTTATTATAAGAAACCATGTTGGCATCTCCTTTGCCACAAAAGGATTGGGCTACCTTGCTGGATACTATTTGCCGTTACCATTACTTTCTCATTACAAATTATCTTGCTGTCAAACTATCTGCTACTTACAATTTCAGTGCTTGCAGACATTACCTTGCTGAAAACCACTTGTCATTTCCTTATCGAAAGGACTATGATTGGGCTATCCATCACAAGTGCTTTTACTTCAAGAACTGTTTGCAAAGTTCCATGACCCATTTAGCAGGTTTATTAGTTTACAATTAATAGTTCCAGTATTACGCAAATTCACATTTCATATCGAACAACTATTTGCCAATTTCATATTAGGCACATAGATATATTTTAGCATCATAGTACGATAGCTACCGGAAAACAGCACAGTACAGCATATAGACAGTTCAACTTGATAAGAACA
Organism: Triticum urartu; assembly: GCF_003073215.2. NCBI lineage: Eukaryota > Viridiplantae > Streptophyta > Magnoliopsida > Poales > Poaceae > Triticum > Triticum urartu. The sequence goes on along the minus strand of NC_053026.1, from coordinate 377,703,656 downwards.
ATATTACTACAATGTATTCATTTCCCTAATCGAGATCATCCAGGCTCGCCTTATCCACCTCTGCTTTCAGTTCAATAAGAACATGTTTTGCACTGGCCAACTGGGGAAGTGCCTCCTCCTTCGCCAACACCATCTTAGCAAATCTGAGCTCATTCTCCACCTTCCTCTTTTTATCCCGCATCTTCAAATATTCTTCAGCGTTGACAACACTTTTTCTAATCCTACCTCTGTTCTCTGCCTGATACATGCTCCAGAGCTTTGCTAGGCACATCTTCAAAGACTGTGGCCACTCTTGATCAACCCACTCCAAGAAAGAACATTTCCGTTCATCCTATAATATTTAAAACTAGATCAGTAACAATTGTAGGGAAAATGGGTTTATAGCAACATACAAAATCATCAATATTTATTTTCAAAAACTGAAGAAACAAGTTAATTATGACATATCTTCTCAAAAAGATCAATGTGCAAATGAATTATTTGCTACTGAGACAACAACCAAATTCTGAAACATCAGAAGCTATAATTAACTACAACAATGCTACAAGTTCTTACTCATGTACTATAATTAACAAATTGAACATTTTTAGGGGAAGGTAAATATAACTGCAACAGCATCGTGACAGTATTTGGATGACAACAAATTGATACTAACAGGTGTGTACATGCACAAATTTAGTAACATAGAACTAATAGCACTAAGGCCGTCCACTATGTATGCCAAAATCGGTCTAAAGATAACTGTTGCTACATCTCGCACTGGTGCCCTGCACGGGTGAGCCGATACAGCAGAAAAAATCAGGGACCCGAACTCCGGAGCACCTAGTTGCTCCGACGCCCAGTTCCTTCGTGCCATAAAGATATAGTATTTTACTGCTTGGCTCCTTGGATGTGTGGACAATTGGCTCCACAAACTGCTAAAGCGGTGCCAATGGCACCGCTGATGAGATGGCAACATTTTTATATACTAGGTATAAACTGTGACACTGTCTAAGGATGCGTTTGGTTGAAGGTGTGGCATGAATGGGTTGGACCTGTGACAGTTTCTGACTCACATCTAACAAATGATTTTTAACAACGAAAGTGGGTCTAACCTTCTCTACACATGCTAGAAACTTCCTCCCACTATCCACAGATTCAAACGCAACTAGCTTCACGCATGGAGATTGATGGTGACAACGAGCAGACAGATCTTTGTCCACCCCGCTCCATTCATTGCAACGGATGGTCCTAGGGAACTACAAGAGGAAGAAATGACTCAAAATCGACCGCAGGGCCAGTAAAAATACTTCATTCCAAGTCTTAGCCCGAGAGAGAAAAGAGAGGCATACCCGGGTGGTGAAGGAGTCATCATCGGAGGAGGAACCGCTGGAGAGGTCTTTGAAGAAGACCATGGCGACCCCGACGGTAGGATGCGAGACAGAGAGAACGAGGAAGCAAGCGAGGATGCAGCTATAGCTTAGGAAGGAAGGAAGGAAGGAAGGAAGGAAGGGGGAAACAGGGGAAATGTGACTTGTGGTCAGGGAGAAAAGGGGATGGGGAGGGTAGATATTTCGGTAGTAGGCCAAAAATTTCGAAATGTGGAGGGAAACTTTGCGCGCGGTGCCACCGGACGAAATTCACTTTGAACGATAGTGTTCATCGCAAACGATTCTTGTGCTTAACACGCATGGGATGAGTTTGATAATTCAAATTTTGGTGGAAATTTCCCCGGGTGCGTCATTGCATAATTTAACATCGCTTGCTAATTTGGGCACACAAATGAGCGTACAACACATAGACCAGACTTACTGAATCGAGCAATTTTAGTAATTAAACAGATCCAGTTCACCTAAACATTGCTCTAACAAAAGACCAGCATTAAAAACAAAGCCTAAGTATGAATAATTTTAACAAATCCGCCGCCGCACCGGCCTATGCATCGCCGGTGTGAGATGAGACGTCGATGACTTGTCCTGGCGACATGCCACTGTTGGTGGACTCCGCGTCCTCCCCTGCTGAAGTCGACCGCGTCCTCATCCTCGTCCTCATCCTCGGCGCCGCCCTCAAGGTTGTGGTACTCGTAGTAGTGGATATGCCAGAGCTCGCGTTGGTACTCCACCGCCGATTCCTCGATGGCAGACTCTTCTCTACCTCGACCTGGGCCACGCGCAACTCCTCCTCCCGACGCTCCTCGATCTCCGCCGCCTCCTACATCTCCAGCTCCTACTCGACGACCTCATGAGGAAGCAGGTGCTCCATGGCCGCCACCGCCCTTTCGGACGTGGGTTGCATGCTGGATTCCGAGGTGGCCTGGAATATCTTGGTGTGGATGGCCTCAACCTGGGGTAAGGTGACATCGGCGTTACGGACGGCAGCTTGCGCACTCTCGACGTTTGCAGCCATCTTGGCTACTGCAACTACCGTGTCGGCTGCCGTAAACACCCTCTCGACGGAAGCGGCCACGCTCAATGCGGATGCGGCGGCACTCTCGTCGTAGGCGGCCGCACTCTCGGCGCAGGCGGCGGCGCTCGAGTGGGGGGGCGGCCATCGTACGGGCCTTCATGAAGCGTTTCCATGGCGTCATATTTGTAAGAAGGGGTGCGGGAATGGGGATCGGGATTTGTGGATTCGGGGGTTGCCGGCACTGGAGCAGACGAGTCGGCAAAGCTTAAGGAGGAAGACTTAAAAAGACCCAGAAATTTTCATCACAAACGATTCCTACAAAACAACTGTGTGTGATGTTGTAGATATTTTTTATTAGGTGTGAAAGACGAATTTGGAGTAAAGTGGCAACGGATGGTGTTTTAAATGTAGGAGAAAAATTGTAGAACTAATACAACTGTCATGTCAAATTTTGGAAAATTTCAGGGGTCATTTGACATTTTAAGACATTTAAGTGATTTTCTAGCCATTTAACGACCGTAATTGAAATTTGAACTACATGTACATGCAATAGTTAACCATAATAGTTTGAAAAGTCATATTTTGTGTACTTGTGTGCGATTTAATTCCATGTGCAGTAAATTGGAAGGAATTTTCAAACATATTGGTCTAACAGTTATGACACAATTAAGCATAGAGTGCCATGGCATTTAAATTCCAAAAAAATTAAAAGATCATAAACACATGAAACCTTGGTTGATGTAATGTCATGCCACCAAGATGATGTGGTAAAAAATTTGGCATGCTTGACGAAAGTTTGGACACATACCCCTCACAAACCGGAGCAACTCACTAGAAGGCTCGTGGTTCCGAGAGGGAACAATGCATGTTTGATGACGAACGGGATATAGCTTCCTCTTACGGCCTTCAAAATTTTTCTACGTGTAACGTGCACTAATACAACTGTCATGTGAAAATTTGGAAAATTTCAGGGGTCAGTTGACCTTTTGAAGACATTTAAATGATTCTCTAGGCATTTAATGACCATAATTCAAATTTGAATTACATCTACATGCAAGGGCTAAACATAACGGTTTGAAAAATCATATTTGTGTACTTGTGTGCGACTTAATTCCATGTGCAGCAAACTAAAAAAAATTCAAACATACTCGTCTCACGCCATGGACACAAGCATGGAGTGCCATGGCATTTTAATTCCAAAAAATTAAAAAATGATAAGAAAAACATGAAACCTTGCTTGATGTAATGTCATGCCACCAAGATGATGTGGTAAAAAAATTATCCTATTTGATGAAAGTTTGGACGCACACCCCGCACAAACCGAAGCAACTCACTAGAAGGCTCGTGGTTCCGAGAGGGAACAATGCATGTTTGATGACGAACAGGAGATAGCTTCCTCTAACGGCCTTCCAATTTTTTTCAACGTGTGACGTGCACTAATACAACTGTCATGTGAAAATTTGGAAAATTTTAGGGGTCGATCAGTTGACCTTTTGAAGACATTTAAGTGATTTTCTAGCCATTTAATGACCGTAATTCAAATTAGAACTACATGTACATGCAGCAGCTAACCATAACAGTTTGAAAAATCATACTTGTGTACTTGTGTGCGAGTTAATTCCATGTGCAGCAAATTAGAAGGAATTTTCAAACATATTGGTCTCACGGCATGGACACTACAAGCATGGAGTGCCATGACATTTTAATTCCAAAAAATTAAAAATGATCAAAAAAACATGAAACCATGCTTGATGTAATGTCATGCCACCGACATGATGTGGTAAAAAATTGTACTGTTTGACAAAAGTTTGGACACACACCCCTCACAAACCGGAGCAACTCACTAGAAGGCTCGTGGTTCCGAGAGGGAACAATGCATGTTTGATGACGAACGGGAGATAGCTTCCTCTTACGGACTTCAAATTTTTTATACGTGTAACGTGCACTAATACAACTGTCATGTCAAAATTTGGAAAAATTCAAGGGTCATTTGTCCTTTTGAAGACATTTAATTGTTTTTCTAGCCATTTAATGACCGTAATTCATATTTGAACTACATCTACATGCAACAGCTAACCATAACGGTTTGAAAAATCATATTTGTGTACTTGTGTGCGAGTTAATTCCATGCGCAGTAAATTAGAAGGAATTTTCAAACATATTGGTCTCACGGCATGGACTTCCATGGCATTTTAATTCCAAAATGTTAAAAAATGATCAGAAAAACATGAAACTTACTTGATGTAATGTCATACCACCAAGTTGATGTGGTAAAAAAATTTGCATGTTTGACGAAAGTTTGGACACACCCCCCTTACAAACCGGAGCAACTCACTAGAAGGCTCGTGGTTCCGAGAGGGAACAATGCATGTTAGATGACGAACGGGAGATAGCTTCCTCTTACGGCCTTCAAAAAATTTCTACGTGTAACATGCACTAATACAACTGTCATGTGAAAATTTGGAAAATTTTAGGGGTCATTTGACCTTTTGAAGACATTTAAGTGATTTTCTAGCCATTAATGACCGTAATGCAAATTTGAACTACATCTACATGCAACGGCTAACCATAATGGTTTGAAAATCATATTTGTGTACTTGTGTGCGAGTTAAAAAATCATCAGATGATGTAAATATCTGATGTTCAAAAAAGAAAATGTGAAATCTGGCAAGACAACCAGCCCCACACGATTGGCACTCTATTTTGCGCCTCGAGGTTTGGAAGGTGAGTGGCTGGCTTTATTAATCAGACACAGTTCAGCATTAGGAACCGTCAGCTATTATGTTCCTCATGAATTTTGCTGCGGGAATCGTGTGTAATTCACACTACAGTACTCGTAAATTCCGACGACCGGCGTGTGTACTGTTCCCGTCGATCTAGATTTCGGCCGCCAATAAATACTACCTTGCTCATGTCGTCCCGCCTGCATTCTCATCTAGATACTCCCCTTGCTCACCCTCTCTCTCAAATCTCTACCATGGCGTCGCCAGTCTGCCCACGCACCGACGAGGAGTCGCCGCCCCCCGAGGACGCTCACTCGAAGAGCAGCGACGAGGACACCTACGCGCCGTTGAACGAGGTTGCGCCGGACCCCCCCCCCCAACTTTGGATTGGTTTTGGGGCCAGTACGATCTTTGTCTTTGGAAGTCGCTGCCGCCACTGAGAAAGCCAGGCAAGTGGCTTTCAAGAAGGAGATGGCAGAGGAGGTGTTGGAACATGCGGTACGCTACGCTAGCGCCAAATAAAATTTTCTACCGCGCACCCAAGATCATGCCGCTGGAAATAGATCACGGGATCGGGTTTACCACTAGACGCGCAGTCACCGCAGCGGAAGTAGAGTTGGTGATGCGTGTAGCCGATCTCCCGGGCCGTCTCCTCCTCGCGTTGTCGATCTCCCGCGAACAGCGAAGACCCGTGAACGGTGATCTCCCGCGAACGGCACCTTGCGGTTCCCTCGAACGGTTCATCCAAGCACCGCAGATGCGATGCCTCCAAGGTATCCACACGTACGGGGAGCAGCGTCGAGTGGTGGACTGCTAGGTCTGGTGGCTAACCAGGGTTCAATCCCATCAACCCTAAGCGGTGTGCCCACTCCCCTTTATATAGACCTCCAAGGTGGGCTCACCACTTGAGCCCACTAGGAGTCCACATCCATTTTCCACTCAGATCCAATCCGAATGGGCTGCAACCCCTTAAGTGTGCAACCCTATAGGTTCACGTACACATGGACACGACCAGAGTCGATAGTTGGTAGCGGCTCCTAGCAGAACGTGCCAACTCCCATGTGGGCGTAAAGTCGTTTGACGAACCTCAACAATGTGGCATATGCAACATTCCTTTTGCCTCACGATATTTGTTGTCGAGCTCAAGGCGAGTACTTGTCACCCTTGTGTTAGCTCGACCTCTCTTCTCGAAACCATGATACAGATTCCCGAACTCGGTTAACACTTAACCCAAGTCGCATGGCCATGCTTTTCGAATCTGATCACTCGAGAGGGCCCAGAGAATATCTCTCCAAATAGGAGGGGCAAATTCCATCTTGGTCAACCATGTCTCGCGGCATGTCTCAAGACTCGCCCGAAAGATACCTTTATAACTACCCATTTACGGAGTAGTGTTTGATAGACCCTAAGTGAGTCGATCCTCATCCCGAGAACATGCAAGGACCTTAGGTCTAGGACATGGCATAGACATTGCACTTGAGACTAACAGATGACTATATCTCGCTACGTCTCAAAGTGGGTCTGTCCGGCTCGGTGATCTCCATCCCCGAGCCCATACTATCGGTTTAGCATCTCCATGCACATGACTTGTGAAACATAGTCATCAACCGAGTCGTATACTAGTCAAGGATATGTGTCCGCATAACCTTATCAACTAGGGACCATTAAAACAATCATCATACAATACATAGTTCCACAAACAAGTCACATACTTATTGATACATATCATTGATGATGTTCAAGGACAATACAAAGGACTCATGAATACATATGGAAATGTCATCATCACATGATTGCCTTTAGGGCATATTTCCAACAGAAGGATGCCAGGTACTAGGTGGCCTGTGAAGCCCGTGATGCCACCTGGAAAAAGAAGGCGGCGGAGCTTTGGGGGCGGGCGCGTCGTCGTGCGGAGGAGGTGTACGAAGACGGGTACTTCATGAGGAAGGCCAAAGGCGCTAGGCGCCTCGTCGCTGCATGGAGCTAGGTCGATAAGCTCCAGCGTGCCACTGCCGAGGAGCCCCGATGGGCGCCCAACGAAATGGCAAGATCGTTCGCGCTCGTCCGCCTGCAAGAGGCAGATCGACACGTCAAGCACTACGAGGCGGAGGAGGCAGTGTACTGCCTCCGCTCTGGGAAGACGCCACACACCAGGGAGCTGCTAGCGAGGGGCTGCCAGAATAATACTGGCCCCAGGAGGGATTATTAGTTTTAGTATTGTTTGTTTTCAATTTTATGCATTGTACCTTGTAGTTAAGTATCATCACATATATGCAATGATATTATATATATTCTGTGATGAACTAATGAATAATTAATATTATATATATTGTGAATTCCATTTTCTATCTGTTTTTGTATACTAATTTGAATCTGTCTGTTATCATCCACGTATACAGAATGGAAAGCGTATAAACACACACTGAAACAGAACATATAAGAACGGAGAACAGAGTACACACATTAAAAAAGAAGAATAAACAGAGCAATACTATGATTGCTGTGAATACATAGCTATCCACGTCGAAACGACTCAACAAAATAAAACGCGTTCATGAGACCATGACCAGCAGCCCTTGCCTACGGTAGGTCTTGGCTCTGCCTGAACTCGTGCAAGCGTTCGTGCAATCGATCGACACGCTCGTGGTACATCTGGACCACGATCTCGAGCTCCAAGTTGGCTATTTCATTGGAGATCACCACCTCGAGGATGCGATGGCCATGTTCCTCTACTGCACCCAGGTGGATACCTGGACCAAGGAGGCGGTCGAGCCTACCGACCAGTGCGTTGGCATCGAGCGGGCTGTGGACAAGGCGAACAGCGCGACCCATGCGCACGGCGCGGCCGGCGTCCGGTGGAAGTACGGCAGGGTCAGCCTCTAGTGCAAGTATGGCGCAGAGGGCCTGTGCCCACTCCTGGTGAGGAATGGGGGTACTGACGGGACGTGTACCCAACTATGATGCCCTGTCGACAGCAGGCAAGCGCCGATGGATCCGCTCTTACTGTACGGCGCACCGCGCCTCTCGCTCTACGGTGCTCCAATGGTCTCGTCGTGCGGTGAGCCGCAACTTATCGGCGCGGACGCGCCTAGCTTGCTTTGTGGTGCACCATAGATCACGTTGTGCATCAAGCTGCAGCCTTTCGGTGCTGACATGCCTATTTTGATCCGCGGCACTGAAGTGCCATGCGCCAAGAGTCTGCTCAACCCTGACGATGACGCGCATCACGACGTCGTCCATCGCATTGCCGGGGAGCGCCGCGGCCTCAACGGCCCCTCACGCACGGCACGTTGCAACAGCAACGACGGAAACGGTCTGGATCTTCCCGGCGACCAGGACCAACAATCTGACTTCACGAGAAGACAAAGCATCCGACATCCACACCCGGTTGTAATCTTTCTCTCTTCCTCTAATTAATACTGATCCATACGCGTACATGCATGCATATTTTTTTCCTCGATCCGCTCAGCTGCAATTTCACTGGATCGGTTAGGCACCCGTGCCATTAACTGCGTACATAACGCGGCAGCCGATGAATGCTGTAACTGCGGCCAGTGCTGAACGCATCCATGCATGAGTAGTATTTTCCTTGATCCTCTCTGTTGCATGTTCACTGGATCGGTTAGGCTCCCACACCATTAACTGCGCACATAACGCAGCAGCCAATGCATGCATGCCGTAACTGCAGTCAGTGCTGAACGGGGGATTAATTTTTGGCATGCAAAACCGAAGCGTGCAGTACGGTGCAACCATAATTGCATGCTAATACCATTTGCTATTACCACTCTTCAAAAGCGCACATAATTAGCATTAATTTGTTGCCTTAATGTCCGAGTAACATGCAGGATTCACTCGGAAAGAGCTGGCCATGCCTCCACATGCGGCGCATTTGTCCGTCAGAGCCGCCACGGTCAGGTTCATCATGCCTGCCAGCGCTGCCAAGTCCGTCGACGTGATGCTCCATGCTGAGTGCGCCATCGGAGACCGTGATGTCAGCGAGATCCACATCCCGAGCTGCTCTCCGGCGCCGGCCAACGGCCTCGTTCACGTCAAGGCGTCAAGTCCATCGCCTACTAGGTTTACTCAGAAAAATATTGCATTCAGCACGCTCAACTCAGCACCCATGCGCAGCGGCTCTTCTCTCCAAACAGCTGCTCGACGGCGGCCTTCTCGACGAAGAAACGGGCCCAACACGGTGCCCGCACATGGCGGCTCTTCCCCTAGGCAACAGTTACCCTGTTGCAGCACCCTCGGTGGCGGACACAGACCCGACGCAGCTAGAGGTGCACCGGGAGCCCCTGCTCTTCCTCCTTCCAGCAGGCCTCGCCACTGCCCGAGAGGTTTTGGATGTGGTCAACTCCATCAATGCTTGGCAATGGCATCTAGAGCGGTAGGCGTTGGTGAATCCCCGACGGTTCTTCCGTTCGACTCCAAGCGCTCACCGACAGCCTGTACGATGGAGCCAACACCACACCGCCGCAACCGGAAGCTGGCTCCGCCCTCTCACACGACAGCGTCTCCCGTGCTGGAGGCACAAACCAGAAGCGGCATGAGGACCAGGAGTTGGCCATGCCGCCATGCTCAACAACTTCTCCCTCCGACGCACACGACAGTGCTAGGCGGCTCATCTCTCATGTATCGTCTGCCCAGCGCGACGCAGGCGCACACATTCCCTCCGGCATCATCATCTTGGCAGCAACTCCCTCCAGTCGACATGGTCACTCGGATGGGACTAGCTCACTTGGACCAAACCGGATCACGCACTCGGCCGGAGCGCCATCGCTCGACTGGGCATGTCCTCTCACCCGGCCATAGTGCACGCGGTCACAAAGCTGCTCGCGTCATCATCAACTTGTCCGACTCAGCCGCCCCGCGCATTGTCACTCCGTGCGACGCATCTTCATCACTTGGCTGCCCCAAGTATCGTCACTCCACGGGATGCGTCTACAACACTCGGACACTCCGTGCGTCGCCACTCCACTGGACACGTCTACATCATTCGGACCCCCCACGCGTCGCCACTCCGCTGGATGCCCCTACATAACTCGGACGCCCTGGGCATCACCACTCCGCAGGATGCCTCTACATCACTCAGCCACGCCGTGCGTCGCCACTCCGCAGGATGCGTCTACATCACTCGGATGCCCCGTGTGTCGCCACTCCGCAGGATGCGTCTTCATCACTCGGACGCCACGCACGTCGCCACTCCCTGGATGCGTCTACATCACTCGGATGCCCCACGCGTCGCCACTCCGCAGGATGTGTTTACATCACTCGGACGCCCTACGCGTTGCCACTCCGCAGGATGTGTCTACTGTTGGGGAACGTTGTAATTTCAAATAAATTACTACGCACATGCAAGATCATGGTGATGCATAGCAACGAGAGGGGAGAGTGTTGTCCACGTACCCTCGTAGACCAAAAGCGGAAGCGTTATGACAACGCGGTTGATGTAGTTGTACGTCTTCACAATCCGACCGATCCAAGTACCGAACACACGGCACCTCCGAGTTCTGCACACGTTCAGCTCGGCGACGTCCCACGAAGTCACGATCTAGCAGAGCTTCGCAGGAGAGTTCCGTCAGCACGACGGCGTGATGATGGTGATGATGATGCTACCGATGCAGGGCTTCACCTAAGCACCGCTACGATATTACCGAGGTGGATTATGGTGGAGGAGGGCACCGCACACAGCTAAAAGATCAACTGATCAACTTGTGTGTCCATGGGGTGCCCCCCTCCTCCGGATAAGGAGTGGAGGAGGGGGAGGGCCGGCCCTCTATGGCATGTCGTGGAGGAGTCCTACTCCCACCGGAAGTAGGATTGCCCCCCCCCCTTCCCTAGTTGAACTAGGAGAAAAGGAAGGGGGAGAGAGGGAGGAAGGAAAGGGGGGCGCCGCCCCCCTCTCCCCTCCTAGTCCAATTCGGACAAGAGGGGGAGGGGGTGCGCGGCCTGCCCTGGCCTCCCCTCTCTCTCTCCACTATGGCCCAATAAGGCCCATACACTTACCGGGGGGTTCCGGTAACCTCCCGGTACTCCGGTAAAATCCCGATTTCACTCGGAACTATTCCGGTGTCCAAATATAAGCTTCCAATATATCGATCTTTATGTCTCGACCATTTCGAGACTCCTCTTCATGTCCGTGCTCATATCCGGGACTCCGAACTACCTTCGGTGCATCAAAACACATAAACTCGTAATACCGATCATCACCGAACGTTAAGCGTGCGGACCCTACGGGTTCGAGAACTATGTAGACATGACCGAGACACGTCTCCGGTCAATAAACAATAGCGGAACCTGGATGCTCATATTGGCTCCTACATATTCTACGAAGATCTTTATAGGTCAAACCGCATAACAACATATGTTGTTCCCTTTGTGATCGATATGTTACTTGCCCGAGATTCGATCGTCGGTATCTCAATACCTAGTTCAATCTCGTTACCGGCAAGTCTCTTTACTCGTTCCGTAATACATCATCCTGCAACTAACTCATTAGTTGCATTGCTTGCAAGGCTTATAGTGATGTGTATTACCGAGAGGGCCCGGAGATACCTCTCCGACAATCGGAGTGACAAATCCTAATCTCGATCTATGCCAACTCAACAAGTACCATCAGAGACACCTGTAGAGCACCTTTATAATCACCCAGTTACGTTTGTGACGTTTGGTAGCACACAAAGTGTTCCTCCAGTATTCGGGAGTTGCATAATCTCATAGTCATAGGAACAAGTATAAGTCATGAGGAAAGCAATAGCAATATACTAAACGATCGAATGCTAAGCTAACGGAATGGGTCAAGTCAATCACATCATTCTCTAATGATGTGATCCCATTAATCAAATGACAACTCATGTCTATGGCTAGGAAACTTAACCATCTTTGACTCAACGAGCTAGTCAAGTAGAGGCATACTAGTGACACTCTGTTTGTCTATGTATTCACACATGTACTAAGTTTCCGGTTAATACAATTCTAGCATGAATAATAAACTTTTATCATGATATATGGAAATATAAATAACAACTTTATTATTGCCTCTAGGGCATATTTCCTCCAGTCTCCCACTTGCACTAGAGTCAATAATCTAGATTATACAGTAATGGTTCTAACACCCATGGAGTCTTGGTGCTGATCATGTTTTGCTCGGGGAAGAGGCTTAGTCAATGGGTCTGCAACATTCAGAACTGTATGTATTTTGCAAACTTCTATGTCTCCCTCCTTGACTAGATCGCGGATGGAATTGAAGCGTCTCTTGATGTGCTCGGTTCTCTTGTGAAATCTGGATTATTTCGCCAAGGCAATAGCTCCAGTATTGTCACAAAAGATTTTCATTGGAACCGATGCACTAGGTATGACACCTAGATCAGATATGAACTCTTTCATCCAGACTCCTTCATTTGCTGCTTCCGAAGCAGCTATGTACTCCGCTTCACATGTAGATCCCGCCATGACGCTCTGCTTAGAACTGCACCAAATGACAGCTCCACCGTTCAACATAACCACGTATCCGGTTTGTGACTTAGAGTCATCCGGATCAGTGTCAAAACTTGCATCGACATAACCATTTACGACGAGCTCTTTGTCACCTCCATAAACGAGAAATATATCCTTAGTCCTTTTCAGGTATTTCAGTATGTTCTTGACCGATGTCCAGTGATCCACTCCTGGATTACTTTGGTACCTCCCTGCTAAGCTAATAGCAAGGCACACATCAGGTCTCGTACACAGCATTGCATACATGATAGAGCCTATGGCTGAAGCATAGGGAACATCTTTCATTTTCTCTCTATCTTCTGCATTGGTCGGGCATTGAGTCTGACTCAAATTCACACCTTGTAACATAGGCAAGAACTGTTTCTTTGCTTGATCCATTTTGAACTTATTCAAAACTTTATTAAGGTATGTGCTTTGTGAAAGTCCAATTAAGTGTCTTGATCTATCTATATAGATCTTAATGCCCAATATATAAGCAGCTTCACCAAGGTCTTTCATTGAAAAACTCTTATTCAAGTATCCTTTTATGCTATCTAGAAATTCTATATCATTTCCAACCAACAATATGTCATCCACATATAATATTAGAAATGTTACAGAGCTCCGACTCACTTTCTTGTAAATACAGGCTTCTCCAAAAGTCTGTATAAAACCATATGCTTGGATCACACTATCAAAACGTTTATTCCAACTCCGAGATGCTTGCACCAATCCATAGATGGATCGCTGGAGCTTGCACACTTTGTTAGCACCCTTTGGATCGATAAAACCTTCAGGTTGCATCATATACAACTCTTCTTCCAGAAATCCATTCAGGAATGCAGTCTTTACATCCATTTGCCAAATTTCATAATCATAAAATGCGGCAATTGCTAACATGATTCGGACGGACTTAAGCATCGCTACGGGTGAAAGGTCTCATCGTAGTCAACTCGTTGAACTTGTCGAAAACCTTTCGCAACAAGTCGAGCTTTGTAGACAGTAACATTACCGTCAGCGTCAGTCTTCTTCTTGAAGATTCATTTATTCTCGATGGCTTGCCGATCATCGGGCAAGTCAACCAAAGTCCACACTTTGTTCTCATACATGGATCCCATCTCGGATTTCATGGATTCAAGCCATTTCGTGGAATCTTGGCTCATCATCGCTTCCTCATAGTTCGTAGGTTCGTCATGGTCAAGTAACATAACCTCCAGAATAGGATTATCGTACCACTCTGGTGCGGATCTTACTCTGGTTGACCTACGAGGTTCGGTAGTAACTTGATCTGAAGTTACATGATCATCATCATTAGCTTCCTCACTAATTGGTGTAGGAGTCACAGGAACATATTTCTGTGATGAACTACTTTCCAACAAGGGAGACGGTACAGTTACCTCATCAAGTTCTACTTTCCTCCCACTCACTTCTTTTGAGAGAAACTCCTTCTTAGCAAAGGATCCATTCTTAGCAACAAATATATTGCCTTCGGATCTATGATAGAAGGTGAGGGAGTCCTGGATTAGGGGGTGTTCGGGTAGCCGGACTATACCTTCAGCCGGACTCCTGGAATATGAAGATACAAGATTGAAGACTTCGTCCCGTGTCCGGATGGGACTTTCCTTGGCGTGGAAGGCAAGCTTGGCGATGCGGATATTCAAGATCTCCTACCATTGTAACCGACTCTGTGTAACCCTAACCCTATCCGGTGTCTATATAAACCGGAGGGTAGTAGTCCGTAGGACATCAACTCCATATACAACAATCATACCATAGGCTAGCTTCTAGGGTTTAGCCTCCTTGATCTCGTGGTAGATATACTCTTGTACTACCCATATCATCAATATTAATCAAGCAGGACGTAGGGTTTTACCTCCATCAAGAGGGCCCGAACCTGGGTAAAACATCGTGTTCCCTGCCTCCTGTTACCATCCGGCCTAGACGCACAGTTCGGGACCCACTACCCGAGATCCGCCGGTTTTGACACCGACATTGGTGCTTTGATTGAGAGTTCCTCTGTGCCGTCGCAATCAGGAAGGATGCCTCCTCCCGTCTTTAAAGACGGCACCGTTGCTAAGGGAGCCTTGGCTGTCGGCCAAACTCTCCGGCTAGGTGGTTTCCTCATGACCGCATGTTCGGCTGTTGCGCCGACGGTGACCTCTCGGGTCATCAAAAGCAACCTACACGTCGGCTCGGAGCTCGTCGAACAGCTAGATCCAATGGAGCTCTCTTCCGTAAACGAGCTCTTGTATCGCATCGCTACCCTGGGGGTCGCTACGGATTACGACCAGGTTGGGCTTAAACCCAATCTAAGAGAAATTAACTCTCCCCAAGTCACCCACCACGTTGCCGTGGTAGAGGCGCAGTGCGGCGACCCTTCATCTATTTCAAGGACTAGCTACGTCCAAATTCGTGACTCCTCCAAGCCGGATACCCGCGGAGAGGAGGATGTAACTCAAGACCTGAGCTTAGGATCAGGCAACGGGCTAGATTCGTTGGACAACATCCAGGAAACCGAACTTCAGAGTTCGGAAACTCTTCGGCCTCCGAATCTTGGATTGGGTGAGGTTTCAGATTCAACGACACCCGCCCACCCGAACATAAGCGATCTCTCCCAAATCAGGCAGAGGCCCGAGGAAACAGTACATCATTACTGGGCCAGATTCCTCCTGGTTATGAACAGGATAAAGGATTGCCGCGAGGGAGACGCAATCTCAATTTTCTGCAGTAATTGCACGGACTAGGGAATCCTTAACGTCATAAGTCGTCGTGATATTACATGCTTCGCTGACTTGGCGTCCATAGTACAAAAATACTGTGCGATGGAAAGCGCCTGGAAAACCGAAATAAAATTTTGGGATAATCCGGCCTTGAATAGTAATCCCGTCCGAACTAAGAGGGTGCATCATCATAGGACACCCGGGATAAACACCAAAAAGCCAAAACCCTCTACAGGGCATGGAACCGTACTGGAAAGGTGGCTGGATGGACCCTGTAGAATCCACAGTACAGAGGACGCCACACCAACTCACAGCCTTAGAGCATGTTGGATACTCCGGCAGGTGGCCAAAATTGGCGAGGACCTCTTAATTCTGGAGGCCGCAGAAAGCCAGCCCGAGGACACCAGTACCGTTCTCACAGTCTTCGAGACTTTTGCATCAAACAGTATGCGAAAAAGAACACTCCGCAGCCTCGCCGAAGTCTATCAAGTTGCAACAATAAATCCATGGAGCGACACTGCTATTACCTTCAACCAAGTGATGAACCTAGATTCCGAACAGCCCGAGCACCAGCCGCATTGATCCTCAGTCCCATAGTGGACGGCTTTCGCCTCACCAAGGTGCTCATGGATGGAGGCAGCGGACTGAACCTCATTTATGAGGAAACCCTTCAAAAAATGGAAATAGACTGGAACCGCATCGAGCGAAGCAGCACAACCTTTAGAGGAATAATCCCCAGTCGGGAAGCGCGCTGCACAGGAAAAATCACACTAGATGTGGTGTTCGGCACGCCGGATAATTACAGGTCCGAAGAAGTCACGTTTCAGGTGGCCCCGTTCAAAAGCGGATATCACGCTTTACTGGGACGGGAAGCATTCTCAATCTTCCAAGCAATACCCCATTACGGGTACATGAAGCTTAAGATGCCCGGGCCGAACGGAATTATCACTCTAGCTAGTGATCCGGACGTAGCACTCCGCGCCGAAAACAAGACGGCCGCATTAGCCCTTGAGGCACTATCCGAAGCCTTAGCGGCCGAGGAACTGACTATGCTGCGCTCCGCGGTTAACAGGGATGACGTGATACTCGATAAGAGATTCAAATCCACATCCTTCAAGCCAGCTGACGAAATAGTCAAATTCCAGGTCCATCCAACGGACCCCAATAAAACAGCTTCCATCGAGGCATGGCTGAACCCTGATGTAGACGCCGCACTGCGAGAGTTCCTACAAGAGAACTGGAACATTTTCGCCTGGCACCCTTCAGACATGCCAGGGATCCCACGCAGGCTGGCCGAACACAGCTTAAATATCCTAAAAGGATTCAAACCTGTCAAACAAGCCCTTCGGCGTTTTTCCGAACCCAAGAGACAGGCTATGGGAGAGGAGCTAGCCAAGCTATTGGAGGCCGGATTCATTAGAGACATAAAACATCCGGACTGGCTAGCAAACTTGGTGATGGTACCAAAGAAGGACAAATCCTGGCGCCTGTGTGCCGATTTTAAAGACCTCAACAAGGCTTGCCCAAAGGATCCCTTCCCCCTCCCCCATATCGATCAAATTATCGATGCCACCACAGGACACGACTCGTTGTGTTTCCTCGACGCATACTCCGGACACTATCAAATCAAGATGGCAGAATCAGACCAAGCCGTAACAGCATTCATCACACCATACGGCCCATTCTGCTTCAACACAATGCCCTTCGGGCTGAAAAACGCCGGCGCATGATCCAGACATGTCTGGCAAATCAGATCGGCAAAACAGTGGAGGCGTATGTTGATGATGTGGTCGTCAAATCAAGACATGTCGAATCTCTAGTAGATGACTTGCGGCTTATATTCGATAACCTCCGAAAATATGACATCAAGCTCAACCCGGAAAAATGCGTCTTCGGCATTCCAGTCGGAAAGCTCTTGGGCTTCATTGTATCCGGTAGAGGAATTGAAGCAAATCCAGCCAAGATCCGAGCTTTGTCACAATTGGATATCCCAAAGGACCTCAAAAAAATACAAAAATTAACCGGATGCGTGGCGGCTTTAAGCCGCTTCATCTCCCGCTTGGGAGAAAAGGCACTACCCCTCTATCGCCTCCTTCGGTGCACCAAACACTTCGAGTGGACGGAGGCCGCCACGGCCGGACTTGATGAAATAAAAGCCATATTGGCAACAAACCCAGTCCTGGCCGTGCCGAACACCGGCGAACCAATGTTATTGTACATTGCAGCAACACATCAAGTTGTCAGCGTAGTGCTTGTTGTCGAGCGAGAAACGGATGGACACAAATTCCCCCTTCAAAGGCCGGTCTACTACGTATCCACTGTCCTCACTCCATGCAAATCACGGTACCCGCATTATCAAATGATTGCATACACGGTATTCATGGCATCCCGGAAGCTATGACACTACTTCCAAGAGTGTTCCATAACAGTAGCCTCGGAAGTATCACTCAACGATATTATCAACAACCGCGACGCAACGGGCCGGATTGCAAAATGGGCCATCGAGCTTCTCCCGTTCGATATAACCTATAAGCCACGGCGAGCTATTAAATCGCAAGTTTTGGCCGACTTCGTCGCAGAATGGACGGAGGCCGAGCTCCCTAAAGAGTACGGCACATATTCAAACTGGATTATGCATTTCGACGGCTCCAAAATGTTGGCCGGACTGGGGGTTGGCGTCGTCCTGACGTCCCCACAGGAGACACAGTCCAATATGTGCTCCAAATCATGTACATGGATTCCAACAATGCAGCCGAATATGAGGCCCTCCTACATGGTCTCCGGATAGCAGTATCCATGGGTATCCAGCGCCTAGAGGTACGCGGGGATTCAAACCTCGTGATATCCCAAATAAATGGAGACTTCGACGCCAAGGACCCAAAAATGGCAGCTTACCACAACGCCGTCCTAAAAATGTCAGCTCGGTTCGAAGGGCTGGAGTTTCACCATATAGCCCGAGAAAACAATCAAGCAGCGGACGTCCTGGCACGCATCGGAGCAAAACGCGATGCAGTCCTCCCCAACATCTTTTTGGAAAGATTGTTCAAGCCATTCGTAGCATGGGAGGGGGAACCCGCAAATAACAGCCCGGACCCAGCCGCACCACTCGACGCCGAACAATCTGACACAATTGGAGGCTCTGCCAATGAAATTACACCTTCAGCCCACGTAATAATGGCGGTCATCGCCCCGTGGACAAAACCACTCCTAGCCTACCTTACTAGGCAGGAACTCCCGGAGGACCAAAACGAGGCCCGCTGCATAGTGCGGCGATCTAAAGCCTATAGAGTCCATGAGGGAGAGCTTTATAAGAAAAGCACTACCAGAGTCCTTCAAAGGTGCATCTCCGAAGAGGAAGGGCGGAACCTTCTGGCTGAAATTCATGCCGGACTCGATGGTCACCACGCCGCTGCTCGGTCCCTTGTTAGCAAGGCTTTCCGTACAGGCTTTTATTGGCCGACGACCCGGGCAGACGCTCAGGACTTAGTCCAACGATGCGCTGGTTGCCAAATTTTTGCCAACCAAAGCCATATGCCACCCACCGCACTCCAAACTATACCCATCACCTGGCCTTTTGCGGTCTGGGGGCTTGACATGGTCGGACCCCTTAAAGGTGGGACCAATAGGAAAAAATACTTACTGGTCATGGTGGATAAATTCACCAAATGGATAGAAGCCAAGCCTGTTAAAACGGCCGAATCCGGACCTGTGATAGACTTCATATCCGGGGTTGTACACCGTTATGGCGTCCCCCACAGCATCATAACCGATAACGGTACAAACTTCACCGCCGACGAGGTAAAACTCTGGTGCAAAAACATGGGCATCAAGCTCGATTATGCTTCCGTCTATCACTCACAAACCAACGGCCAGGTCGAGCGTGCAAATGGTCTTATCATGAGCGGCATTAAACCCAGACTGGTGCGGTCCCTCAAGGAATCTAACACGCACTGGGTAGAGGAGCTCGACTCCGTGCTATGGGGGCTGCGGACCACGCCAAATCGCACCACCGGATACACACCATTTTGTATGGTGTACGGCGCAGAGGCAGTTCTGCCCTGCGACATAATTCATGACTCACCTAGAGTGCGCATGTACGAAGAAAGAGAAGCCGAGCTCGATCGGCAGGACAACTTGGACGCCCTGGAGGAGGAGCATGACGTGGCAAAAGCCCGTTCGGCATTTTATCAACAGCAGGCCCGAAGATATCAAAGCAGAGAAGTACGGGACAAAAATTACAATGTTGGCGAACTAGTTCTATGCCTGCCGGATAGGAAAAAGGACAAACTCAAGCCCAAGTGGGAAGGTCCATTCATAATCGACCAAGTCCTGACTGGCGGGGCGTACCGCCTGCGAGATGCGTCGGATAACCGACTCGAGCCGATCCCGTGGAACGCCACCCTCTCCGAAGATTCTATGCCTAGCGCCGGACCCTGTGTTCGTCTCCTTCCTCTGTCCATTTTTTGCATTTTTCTATCTTACATTTCTCTCCTTCCCCTCTTTTCTTTTATAGCCCTTAAAGTCTCATCTAGTGATGCGCCACTCGCGCTCATTAAACCTGGGGGCTTCTTTAACAGAAGCTTATTTATACGGGCTTCACGCCCAACACATGCGTCAAACTTCCGCATGTACCTTTTTCTTCACCATTATATGCATCGATATGACTTAAGTTTTGGCCAAGCTGGGTTGCCTGGCTCCTATGCTTACCCCTACGTTCCCGATTGTTCGGCTAGGCGGTAAAGGGAGCACCTCTGCGATTGTTACTGTCGGGTCAGCCGGATGTGTACCTCAGACTTGGTGAAGCCGAAATCTAGTGTTCTTAAGGGAATATTCGGTCGGTGAGATAAAAGATGATCTTTTTACTCATTTTATGCGCCCCCAGATACTTTTTTCTGCGTCTTTTTACGCAGTCCGGACATGCACTTTAGGGCATGCCTCCCAGCGAAAGGAACCCCTAACGGAACTATTCTCTCTGGAAGATGTTTCTTACTAACCATGTAATATAACATAACTAGTTGGGCACTTGTCTAATAAAGCACTAATGACCCCTACGCCTGGTCTCCACGCATACCACGGTTCTTATATAACCGCTATGGTATTCGAACACACTCCGGACCGTCAGGTCCCGAGGTTGAAGCGAAAAGGTCGGCAATGACAAACGATCTACAATCCGGCTAGAAGGCATTACACATGTCAATTCAAAATTACATAGTCATTCTGACTGATTGTATTCCTCTTCTATACCATCTAACAGGCTGTCTAATTTACAGTCCTGCTGGGAATACTTCGCGGCCAACTCTACTTGGCCGTATACTAAGCTCACAGGGATCTCCTTCCCGTCAGGCCCCACTGGTCCGACCTCGGCCATGTGGTTTGGGTCAGACTTCGTAAAACGGGTCTTCACCATGGCCCAGGCTTCCCTAGCGCCTTGTCTGCAGGTCGATATCTTCCACAACCGGAAGCGCCGCCGAGCTCCCTTCAACTTCTCTGCAAGCTCTCCAAGGCCCTCGGTCATGGAGTGGGCAGGCCATAAGGCTTGGGCAACACCTCGCATCGCCTGCCGAATTCGCTCGTGAAGTTGCATGAGTTCGGGAAGAAGGTCACCCGTAGAACCGGGAATCTCCTCTGCAGGATGACCTGTGAGCATACCTACAGACATTACTCTGTTAGTCGACTTCCTCGCCGAACTCTTTTTTTTCAAAGTTTGTTCAAGCATTTACTGAATATGTCGCGTCGAAGCCGCTGATTCTCCCTCGCGGAGTCCGACAGCTGGCCACGAACATCTTTAAGTTCGATGTCCAGCCTGGTGTTGGCATCCTGAAGATCATTCTTCTCTCGCCTCACCTTTGTCAACGTACTCTCACCGGCCTTTAGCCGGCGTAAGAGTTGTTGCTTTTCCGGATCGAATCCGGCGCCATCTGCAACATGATTTGTCAGATTTGCACCCACACCGCACAATACTAATCTTTCGAAGCGTATCTTACCTGAGGGGGTCTCTTTGGGCTCCCCTGCCGCGGCTAGTGCAACCTCTAGTTGGGCCTTGCACTTTTCCAGCTCCTGGGACAGTACGGTATTCTTCTCTGTAAGAACCTGCTTATTAAATGATCCTTAAATCAGTTGCTCTAACTGTTTCAAGTCTCGGGGGCTACTGGTATATCTATATTTGACCAAAATTTTCTTACCCGTATGTCTTTTACATACTGCTCCGTGGCTCTGGCTAAACCATTTTGAGCGGCACAGAGGTACGCATCTCCCGAATTAAAGGCATCTAAAGCCTCTTGGGAGAAACAAGCATCGCGTAGAACTGTCTGGTGACGCCTGTGGTTCATGGCACTCTCCACTTCAGAATTTGTGGCAGACAGCCTGTCTGCATCCTCTGTCGGAGGAGCGTCCAGTGCGCGCCTTGTGCTCGCCTTCGCTCCCTGGCCAGACGTTGGAGCCTAGCTGGTGGGGGCACGATTGGCAACCTCTCCGGATGTAGTTCGGCGAGGTCTCTTCGTTCTGAAGATAGCCCGAACGTTAATATGCCCTGACAGAATAACACCAGGGAAACAGAGGGTGCGCTATACCTTTGTGTCGGCATCTCAGTCCGGACTGCATTCCTTTTTGCCCCACGGGGTCCTGCGGCCCCTCGTTGGCTAGCCGCCGCAGGTTCGGCCTCCTGCCTCGGAAATCTCGCCTGCAAAACACGGTTGTCGTCAGAAACACCGGAATACGTGAGAGTGGAATCTCTCTCAAGGGAATGAGACTCCGGTTTCTGTCACCTGGGAGGCCGGGATTAACCCTGGGTAATCAGCCGTGATGGCTACCAAGGTATTGTCCTTGCTTAGCTGATGGAACACCCCGTCGATAAGCTCCACCGATATGTCCGGGTCCTCTTCGGAGTCCGAATCGAGGGACCGTTCTGGGTCCTCGGGCTATGGAGGGCAGTTGTTTATATCCTTTACCTCCTGTCGCAGTTCCTGCACTAAAGTCGTTAGACTACATATCTAACCGTGGGTGTATAAAACAGACGGGCAAGCGCAATTATTCACTTACCCAACTTGGAGGATCGTACATAGTAAATCCGGCCTATGGATTGACGCGGAGGAATTCCTCCTTTTCTCCCTTGTACAAAGAGGATAAGATCTTTACTAGGGCGGCAGCTGAGGCCGGCCCCTTACGACCGTAATGGGTGGCGTCATCCTCCCCGTTGAAATCCCACATGGGGTGGCCTCTATATTGAAGCGGCTGCACCCCTCGCATAATGCATGCGGCCATGACTCCAATCATGGTTAGTCCGGAATGAGCCAACAGTCTTATCCGGCCCATCAGCTAAAGGACGTCTCTGTCGCTTTCTTTCTGAGAGCTCCGCGGACGCCAGCTCAAGCTTTCTTCAATGGGGCACTGTTGAACTCAGGGAGACCGACTCGGATAGGGTCCGATAGCGGGACGTCATCTATGTAAAACCATTCCGAAGGCCAGTCCTCGGACGCCTTCTTTGGGGTTCCGGATAGGTATCCGGTCCCGGCGATGCGCCATACTTCGGCTCCGCCCACTTGGTATATAGACCCCTCTCGAGAACGGGGCACCAGGCAGAATAACCTCTTCCACAGCGCGAAATGAGCCTCAACGCCTAAAAATAGCTCGCAAAGGGCGATGAAACCCGCAATATGTAATACGGAGGCGGGCGTGAGATTGTGCATCTGGAGGCCATAGAACTCCAGAAGCCCGCGGAGAAATGGATGAATTGGAAACCCCATTCCCCTTATTAGATAGGGGACGAGGCACACCCGCTCTCCTTTAGAAGGATTGGGGGTGCTCTCCGCTTGTTTTCTGCCGTTATAGGTGGCGAGACCGGCTCGGACCGGGACCATGTATGCCTGAGGGAGAAATCCCTTGGCCTGAAGCGACACTAACTCGCTATGCGGGATGGTGCAACTCTCCCAGTCCCCGGGTTTGGGACCGGAGGGGCGAGGGGAGGAGCTGCGACGGCTGGTCATGTTGGAATGGACCTTTGCTGGAAGCGCTCTGATGATAACTCGCGGAGAGGAGAAGCTGTGGTTTGGACCTAAATCCCCATCCTGTTAAATAGGCAGCTCCTTTATACGGCTAGGGGCGTGGATGTAAAAACGCCCTGGCTTTTCGCATTCGTTTGACACGTGGAAGACGGCCATTATTGGGCGTGGGAGTCGAGGAGCGCTACATTACAAAAATCGGACATTATTCCTACAGGTACACAGGATTTGGAGAAGAACCCGCCTTGCAATGCCGAACAATCTGCGCGCCGGACTCATCGTCATTGAAGCCTGGTTCGGGGGCTACTGAGGGAGTCCTGGATTAGGGGGTGTTCGGGTAGCCGGACTATACCTTCAGCCGGACTCCTGGAATATGAAGATACAAGATTGAAGAGATTGAAGACTTCGTCCCGTGTCCGGATGGGACTTTCCTTGGCGTGGAAGGCAAGCTTGGCGATGCGGATATTCAAGATCTCCTACCATTGTAACCGACTCTGTGTAACCCTAACCCTATCCGGTGTCTATATAAACCGGAGGGTGTAGTCCGTAGGACATCAACTCCATATACAACAATCATACCATAGGCTAGCTTCTAGGGTTTAGCCTCCTTGATCTCGTGGTAGATATACTCTTGTACTACCCATATCATCAATATTAATCAAGCAGGACGTAGGGTTTTACCTCCATCAAGAGGGCCCGAACCTGGGTAAAACATTGTGTTCCCTGCCTCCGTTACCATCCGGCCTAGACGCACAGTTCGGGACCCACTACCCGAGATCCGCCGGTTTTGACACCAACAGAAGGTGTACCCAACAGTCTCCTTTGGGTATCCTATGAAGACACATTTCTCCGATTTGTGTTCAAGCTTATCAAGTTGAAGCTTTTTCACATAAGCATCGCAGCCCCAAACTTTAAGAAACGACAACTTTGGTTTCTTGCCAAACCACAGTTCATAAGGAGTCGTCTCAACGGATTTAGATGGTGCCCTATTTAACGTGAATGCAGCCGTCTCTAAAGCATAAACCCAAAACGATAGCGGTAAATCAGTAAGAGACATCATAGATCGCACCATATCTAATAAAGTGCGGTTATGACGTTCGGACACACCATTACGCTGTGGTGTTCCGGGTGGCGTGAGTTGCGAAACTATTCTGCATTGTTTCAAATGAAGACCAAACTCCTAACTCAAATATTCTCCTCCACGATCGGATCGTAGAAACTTTATTTTCTTGTTACGATGTTTTTCCACTTCGCTCTGAAATTCTTTGAACTTTTCAAATGTTTCAGACTTATGTTTCATCAAGTAGATATACCCATATCTGCTCAAATCATCTGTGAAGGTGAGAAAATAACGATACCCGTCGCGAGCCTCAATATTCATCAGACCACATACATCAGTATGTATGATTTCCAACAAATCTATTGCTCGCTCCATTTTTCCGGAGAACGGAGTTTTAGTCATCTTGCTCATGAGGCATGGTTCGCAAGTACCAAGTGATTCATAATCAAGTGATTCCAAAAGTCCATCAGTATGGAGTTTCTTCATGCGCTTTACACCAATATGACCTAAACGCCAGTGCCACAAATAAGTTGCACTATCTTTTCATAAAGAACACAATGCAAAAAGAATCAATTCATTTGGACTTATGGTTAAAAAGTTTTGGCTATTTGAAGCTTTCTGGATAAAATTGAATTTGAATTTAAATAAAACAAAACTGAGGGGGGTGACGTCGAAGGCGTAAACCCCTCAGGCGCCACCACTCGTACCGCTTCGGGCGCGGCTAGAGTGGCTGACTAGCGGGCCCCGCTAGTCAGGTGAGAGGGAGGGGGAGAGGAAAACAGGGGGTGGCGAGGCTCCGCCGGAGCACACGCCGGCGAGGAGGGCTCCTTGGCCCGAGCTAGAGGGATGGATCGAAAGAGGGGACAAAGGCGCACCTACCCGTACTCGTAGGTTAGCTAGGGGTGGTCGGACAGCGTCGGAAACGGCCTCTCCAGTGGCGACAGAAAGCAGAGGTCGTCAGAGTTGGAGATGACGACAACCAGAGGCAGCACCAGGGGCTCCGACCGGGCGGAACGGCACCACCAAGGCACGGCGGAGGCCCTAGAAGGGTGGCCCGAGCCTGGAAGGGCTGGAGCTGCGGAGACGACCCGAGGGGATCGCCGGCGAGCTCAAGCTCGGGGACGGCGGCCCGCGGCCTGCCCGGCCAGGCTACGGCTTCCTACTGGTTTGTGGAGGGTGTGTGAGTAGTGGATGATGCTCGAGGAGGCTGAGGAGGGCTGTATTTATAGCCGAGCAAGGTGAGGGGTTCGGGCTCCGCCGGAGGACACCTGGACATGGCGCCCGGCGACGAACGGCGTCAGTAAGAGAGGGGGAAGGCGACGCAGCTCACGCGGGCTCTGTGGGCGAGCGGAGACGAGCACAGGAGCGAGGGGGTAGCGAGGAACACAGTGTGTAGCGCACTGTTTGGTTGGCCGGACCGCTCCTGTGCTTGCTGTGGCGAGCTCCGGTGTCGGCGAGTGGCAGGAGGGAGTTAAGGGGGTCCGGACAATGATCGTGGCGAAGTTTGGCAAGGCGCGGCAGGCGGGGAAGCGAGCACGCGATCAACAGAGGCTCAGGTGCGTCGTAGAGCGCATCGGCCGCATGCCAGCACGCCTGGATGCACGCGGTCACCACGTGAGCTATGACATTAGGTCGCGCTAAGCCTAAACTTCATGTCTGGCGTGTAGTCCTTGGTGGTTTGAGTGGTTACAACACTTTGAGTTGAGCTCAGGTGCAGTAAGATGGATTTTAACTTCCTGGTAAGTTTCTAGACAGTAACTTTGAGCACTTACTGAGGTCAAAATACTAAGGGTTGGGAGTTGAGCTTTGGAGGTTAGCAATCATCTACGAAGGTAGTGATGTGATACGTCTCCAACGTATCTATAATTTTTGATTGCTCCATGCTATATTATCTACTGTTTTGGACCATATTGGGCTTTATTTTCCACTTTTATATTACTTTTGGGACTAACCTATTAACCGGAGGCCCAGCCCAGAATTGTTGTTTTTTGCCTATTTCAGTGTTTCGAAGAAACGAAATATCAAACGGAGTCCAAACGGAATGAAACCTTCGGGAACGTGATTTTCTCAACAAATATGATCCAGGAGACTTGGACCATCTGTCAAGAAAGGAGGGAGGCGGCCACGAGGGTGGAGAGCGCCCCCCCCAGGGCGCGCCCCCCTGCCTTGTGGGCCCCCCTTTGCTCCACCGCGTACTCCTTCCTCCTATATATACCTACGTACCCCCAAACGATCAGATACGGAGCCAAAACCCTAATTCCACCGCCGCAACCTTCTGTACCCATGAGATCCCATCTTGGGGCCTGTTCCGGAGCTCCGCCGGAAGGGGAATCCACCATGGAGGGCTTCTACATCATCACCATAGCCCCTCCGATGAAGTGTGAGTAGTTTACCTCAGACCTTCGGGTCCATAGTTAGTAGCTAGATGGCTTCTTCTCTCTTTTTGGATCTCAATACAATGTTCTCCCCCTCTCTCGTGGAGATCTATTCGATGTAATCTTCTTTTTGCGGTGTGTTTGTTGAGACCGATGAATTGTGGGTTTATGATCAAGTTTATCTATGAACAATATTTGAATCTTCTCTGAATTCTTTTATGTATGATTGGTTATCTTTGCAAGTCTCTTCGAATTATTAGTTTGGTTTCGCCCACTAGATTGGTTTTTCTTGCAATGGGAGAAGTGCTTAGCTTTGGGTTCAATTTTGCGGTGTCCTTTCCCAGTGACAGTAGGGGCCGCAAGGCACTTATTGTATCGTTGCCATCGAGGATAACAAGATGGGGTTTTTTTTTATCATATTGCATGAATTTATCCCTCTACATCATGTCATCCTGCTTAAGGCATTACTCTATTTTCTTGAACTTAATACTCTAGATGCATGCTGGATAGCGGTCGATGAGTGGAGTAATAGTGTAGATGCAGGCAGGAGTCGATCTACTTGTCTCGGACGTGATGCCTATATACATGATCATACCTAGATATTCTCATAACTATGCTCAGTTCTATCAATTGCTCAACAATAATTTGTTCACCCATCGTAGAATACTTATGCTCTTGAGAGAAGCCACTAGTGAAATCTATGGCCCCCGGGTCTATTCTCATCATATCAATCTTCCATCACTTTATTATTGCTTTGCTTTTTACTTTACCTTTTATTTTACTTTGCATCTTTATATCAAAAATACCAAAAATATTATCTATCATCTCTATCAGATCTCACTCTCGTAAGTGACCGTGAAGGGATTGACAACCCCTAATCGCGTTGGTTGCGTTGAGCTATTTGTTTTGTGTAGGTACGAGGGACTCGCACGAAGCCTCCTACTGGATTGATACCTTGGTTCTCAAAAATTGAGGGAAATACTTACTCTACTCTACTGCATCACCCTTTCCTCTTCAAGGAAATCCAACGCAGTGCTCAAGAGGTAGCATGATGCACAAGAAAATTCAACCACATTTGAGCAAGTAAAATGGTAGTTGTTGTAGAAACTACCATTTCTGTCCAGAACAGAAAATATTTTATGTAGAAAAAATATTCCAAAAAGTGATGCAATATTTTTGTTCAGGAAGGTGCCCTAGGGTTCAAAGAATATTTGGGAATTTTCTCAGGTTTTTGTGGGCAAGAAAAATTGGGGTTGCTTTGGAACACAATGGGCTAGTCAGGGTTTTAGAGGGAAAATGAATATTTTTCATTGAAGAAAAATTATTCAGAATATTATCTTGAGATGGATTAGAGAAGAAATGATGGCTAGAGAGAGAAATAAGTCACTTGGGCGAATGTCAAGGTGGTACCCAAGTGTTTAAGTCCATCTGAAGTGATTCAAAATTTCAAATTCAAATCCAAACCAACCGAAAATTAGACAGAGAGAAAAGGGCAAAAACCAGGTTGTCACATAGCCTCTCTAATACCGTGCACCTTTCGCCGGTATCATACACCCACCATATACCTTCCTCAAAACAGCCACCATACCTACCTATTATGGCATTTCCATAGCCATTCCCAGATATATTGCCATGCAACTTACCACCGTTGTGTTTATTATGACATGCTTCATCATTTTCATATTGCTTTGCATGATCATGTAGTGGACATTGTATTTGTGGAAAAGCCACCATTCATAATTATTGCATACATGTCACTATTGATTCACCGCCGGAGGCATTCACATAGAGTCATATTTTGTTCTAAGTATTGAGTTGTAATTTTTGAGTTGTAAGTAAATAAAAGTGTGATGATCATCATTATTAGAGCATTGTCCCAAGTGAGGAAAGGATGATGGAGACTATGATTCCCCCACAAGTCGGGATGAGACTCCGGACGAAAAGAAAAAAAAGAGGCTATAAAAAGAGAAAAAGGCCCAAATAAAAAAATGAGAGAAAAAGAGAGAAGGGACAATGATACTATCCTTTTGCCACACTTGTGCTTCAAAGTAGCACCATGATCTTCATGATAGAGAGTCTCCTATGTTGTCACTTTCATATACTAGTGGTAATTTTACATTATAGAACTTGGCTTGTATATTCCAATGATGGGCTTCCTCAAAATGCCTTAGGTATTCATGAGCAAGCGAGTTGGATGCACACCCACTTAGTTTCTTTTGTTGAGCTTTCATACACTTATAGCTCTAGTGCATCCATTGCATGGCAATCCCTACTCACTCACATTGATATCTATTGATGGGCATCTCCATAGCCCGTTGATACGCCTAGTTGATGTGAGACTATCTTCTTCTTTTTGTCTTCTCCACAACCACCATTCTATTCCACATATAGTGCTATGTCCATGGCTCACGCTCATGTATTGCGTGAAGATTGAAAAAGTTTGAGAACATCAAAAGTATGAAACAATTGCTTGCCTTGTCATCGGGGTTGTGCATGATTAAATACTTTGTGTGATGAAGATAGAGCATAGCCTGACTATATGATTTTGTAGGGAGAACTTTCTTTGGCCATGTTATTTTGAGAAGACATGATTGCTTTGTTATTATGCTTGAAGTATTATTATTTTCATGTCAATATTAAACTATTGTCTTGAATCTTTCGGATCTGAACATTCATGCCACAATAAAGGAAATTACATTGAGAATTATGCTAGGTAGCATTCCACATCAAAAATTCTGTTTTTGTCATTTACTACTCGATGATGAGCAGGAATTAAGATTGGGGATGCTTGATACGTCTCCAACGTATCTATAATTTTTGATTGTTCCATGCTATTATATTATCTATTTTGGATGTTTAAGGGGCTTTACTAAGCACTTTTATATTATTTTTGCGACTAACCTATTAACCGAAGGCCCAGTGCAAATTGTTGTTTTTGCCTATTTCAGTGTTTCACAGAAAAGGAATATCAAACGGAGTCCAAACGGAATGAAACCTTCGGCAGAGTTATTTTTGGAACAAACGTGATCCAGAAGACTTGGAGTAGACGTCAAGAAAGAAGCAAGGAGGCCACGAGGCAGGGAGGTGTGCCTGCCCCCCCCCCCCCCGAGCGCGCCCCCACCCTCGTGGGCCCCTCGCAGCTCCACCGACCTACTTCTTCCTCCTATATATACCCATGTACCCCCAAAACATCCAGGAGCACCACGAAACCTTATTTCCACCACCGCAATCTTCTGTACTCGTGAGATCTCATCTTGGGGCCTTTTCCGGCGCTCCACCGGAGGGGGATCGATCACGGAGGGCTTCTACATCAACACCATAGCCTCTCCGATGATGTGTGAGTAGTTTACCACAGCCTTCGGGTCCATAGTTATTAGCTAGATGGCTTCTTCTCTCTCTTTGGATCTCAAACAAAGTTCTCCTCGATTCTTTTTGAGATCTATTCGATGTAACTCTTTTGCGGTGTGTTTGTCGAGATCCGATGAATTGTGGGTTCATGATCAAGATTATCTATGAACAGTATTTGAATCTTCTCTGAATTCTTTTATGTATGAGTGGTTATCTTTCCAAGTCTCTTCGAATTATTAGTTTGGTTTGGCCTACTAGATTGATCTTTCTTGCAATGGGAGAAGTGCTTAGCTTTCGGTTCAATCTTGCGGTGTCCTTTCCCAGTGACAGCAGGGGTAGCAAGGCACGTATTGTATTGTTGCCATTGAGGATAAAAATATGGGGTTTATATCATATTGCTTGAGTTTATCCCTCTACATCATGTCATCTTGCCTAATGCGTTACTCCGTTCTTATGAACTTAATACTCTAGACGCATGCTGGATAGCGGTCGATGTGTGGAGTAATAGTAGTAGATGCAGAATCGTTTAGGTCTACTTGTCGCGGACGTGATGCCTATATACATGATCATGCGTAGATATTCTCATAATTATGCACTTTTCTTTCAATTGCTCGACAGTAATTTGTTCACCCACCGTAATGCTTATGCTATCTTGAGAGAAGCCACTAGTGAAACCTATGGCCCCCGGGTCTATTTTCCATCATATAAGTTTCCAATCTACTTTTACTTTGCATTCTTTACTTTCAGTTTATATCATAAAAAGACCAAAAATATTTGTCTTATTATCTCTACCAGATCTCACTTTTGCAAGTGGTCGTGAAGGGATTGACAACCCCTTTATCGCGTTGGTTGCAAGGTTCTTATTTGTTTGTGCAGGTATAAGGCGACTTGCGTGTAACCTCCTACTAGATTTATACCTTGGTTCTCAAAAACTGAGGGAAATACTTACGCTACTTTGCTGCATCACCATTTCCTCTTCAAGGTAAAAACCAACGCAAGCTCAAGAGGTACAAGCGGCCCGGACCGACCTTACACGTACGCTTACGTGAGACAGGTTCCACCGACTGACATGCACTTGTTGCATAAGGTGGCTAGCGGGTGTCTGTCTCTCCCACTTTAGTCAGATCGGATTCGATTAAGGGGGGTCCTTATGAAGGGTAAATAGCAATGGTATATCGTCGTTGTGGCTTTTGCGTAGGTAAGAAATGTTCTTGCTAGAAACCCATAGAGCCACGTAAACCATGCAACATAGGGGACGTCTAACTTGTTTTTGCAGGGTATGCTATGTGATGTGATATGGCTAAAACGATGTGATGAATTATATATGTGATGTATGAGATTGATCATGTTATTGTAATAGGAATCACGACTTGCATGTTGATGAGTATGACAACCGGCAGGAGCCATAGGAGTTGTCTTAATTTATTGTATGACCTGCGAGTCAATATAAGCGCCATGTAATTACTGGACATGATTGTCTTATTTTGTCTCTGCACACTCTCACCATTAGCCATAGTAGTAGAAGTAATGTTGGCGAGACAACTTCATGAAGACACAATGATGGAGATCATGATGATGGAGATCATGGTGTCATGCCGGTGACGATGGTGATCATGGCGCCTCCGAAGATGGAGATCAAAGGCGCAAGATGATATTAGGCCATATCATGTCACTTTATGATTTGCATGTGATGTTTGTCATTTACATCTTATTTCCTTAGAACGATGGTAGCATAAATAAGATGATCCCTCACTAAAATTTCAAGAAAGTGTTCCCCCTAACTGTGCACCGTTGCGAAGTTTGTTGTTTCGAAGCACCACGTGATGATCGGGTGTGATAGATTCTAAGTTTGCATAACGGGTGTAAGCCAGATTTCACACGCGAAACACTTAGGTTGACTTGAGTGAGCCTAGCATGTACAGACATGGCCTCAGAACACGGAGACCGAAAGGTAACATGAGTCGTATAGGTAGATGCGATCAACATGGAGATGTTCACCATTGATGATTAGTCCGTCTCACGTGATGATCGAACACAGCCTAGTCAATTCGGATCACGTATCACTTAGATGACTAGAGGGATGTCTATCTGAGTGGGAGTTCATTAAATAATTTGATTAGATGAACTTAATTATCATGAACTTAGTCTAAAATTGTCTTTACAATCTATCATGTAGATCCAATGGCCCACGCTAATGTTGCCCTCAACTTCAACGCGTTCCTAGAGAAAACCAAGCTGAAAGACGATGGAGCAACTACACGGACTGGGTCCGTAACTGAGGATCATCCTCATAGCTGCCAAGAAAGCATATGTCCTTGAAGCACCACTAGGTGACGCACCCATTTTCCCAGCAACTCAAGACGTTATGAACGCCTGGCAGTCGCGTAGTGATGATTACTCCCTGGTTCAGTGCGGCATGCTTTACAGCTTAGAACCGGGGCTCCAAAAGCGTTTTGAGCAACACGGAGCATATGAGATGTTCCAAGAGCTGAAAATGGTTTTCCAAGCTCATGCCCGGGTCGAGAGATATGAAGTCTCCGACAAGTTCTACAGTTGTAAGATGGAGGAAAACAGTTCTGTCAGCGAGCATATACTCAAAATGTCTGGGTTGCACAACCGCTTGTCTCAGCTGGGAGTTAATCTTCCAGATGACTCGGTCATTGACAGGATCCTCCAGTCGCTTCCACCTAGCTACAAGAGCTTTGTGATGAACTACAATATGCAAGGGATGGAGAAGTCCATTCCTGAGTTATATTCAATGCTGAAATCAGCGGAGGTGGAGATCAAAAAGGAACATCAAGTGTTGATGGTGAATAAGACCACTAGTTTAAGAAAGGCAAGGGTAAAAAGAACTTCAAGAAGGACGGCAAGGGAGTTGTCGTGCCTGGTAAGTCAGTTGCCGGGAAGAAGCCAAAGAATGGAGCCAAGCCTGAGACTAAGTGCTTTTATTGCAAGGGAAATGGTCACTGGAAGCGGAGTTGACCCAAGTACTTAGCAGATAAGAAGGCCGGCAACAACAAAGGTATAAATGATATACACGTTATTGATGTGTACCTTACCAGCGCTCGTAGTAGCTCCTGGGAATTTGATACCGGTGTGGTTGCTCACATTTGTAACTCAAAACAGGAGCTGCGGAATAAGCGGAGATTGGCGCAGGACGAGGTGACGATGCGCGTCGGGAATGGTTCCAAGGTCGATGTGATTGCCGTCGGCACGCTACCTCTACATCTACCTTCGGGATTAGTTTTAAACCTCAATAATTTTTATTTAGTACCAGCTTTAAGCATGAACATTGTATCTGGAATCTCCGTTAATGCGAGATGGCTACTCATTTAAATCCGAGAATAATGGTTGTTCTATTTATATGAGACATATGTTTTATGGTCATGCCCTCGCTGGTCAATGGTTTATTTTTATTAAATCTCGAACATGATGTTACACATATTCATAGTGTGAATGCCAAAAGATGTAAGGCTATAATGATAGTCCCACATACTTGTGGCACCGCGCCTTGGTCACATTGGTGTCAAACCATGAAGAAACTCCATGCAGATGGACTTTTGGAGTCTCTTGATTATGAATCATTTGAGACGTGTGAACCATGCCTCATGGGCAAAAATGACAAGACTCCGTTCTCCGAAACAATGGAGTGAGAACCAACTTGTTGGAAATAATACATACTGATGTATGCGGTCCAATGAGCGTTGAGGTTCGCAGTGGCTATCGTTATGTTCTCACCCTCACTGATGACTTAAGTAGATATGGGTATGTCTACTTAATGAAACACAAGTGTGAGACCTTTGAAAAGTTCAAGGAATTTCAGACAAGGTAGAGAATCAACGTGACAGGAAAATAAAGTTCTTACGATCAGATCGTGGAGGAGAATATTTGAGTCACGAGTTTGGCACGCACTTAAGGAAATGTGGAATTGTTTCACAACTCATGCCGCCTGGAACACCTCAGCGTAATGGTGTTCCAACGTCGTAATCGTACTCTATTGGATATGGTGCGATCTATGATGTCTCTTACCGATCTACCGCTATCATTTTGGGGTTATGCTTTAGAGACTGCGCATTCACTTTAAATAGGGCACTCCGTCTAAAATTCCGTTGAGACGACTCGTATGAATTATGGTTTGGGAAGAAACCTAAGCTGTCGTTTCTAAAGTTTGGGGATGCGATGCTTATGTCAAGAAACTTCAACCTGAAAAGCTCGAACCCAAATCAGAAAAATGTGTCTTCATAGGATACCCTAAGGAAACTATTGGGTATACCTTCTACCTCAGATCCGAAGGCAAGATCTTTGTTGCCAAGAATGGATCCTTTCTGGAGAAAGAGTTTCTCTCGAAAGAAGTAAGTGGGAGGAAAGTAGAACTTGATGAGGTAACCCCTCTTGAACCGGAAAGTAGCGCGGCTCAGCAAGATGTTTCTGTGGTGCCTGCACCGACTAGAGAGGAAGTTAATGATGATGATCATGAAACTTTGGATCAAGTTGCTACTGAACTTCATAGGTCCACGAGGACACATTCCACACCCAATGGTATGGTAACCCTGTCCTGGAAATCATGTTGTTAGACAACGGTGAACCTTCAAACTATGAAGAAGCGATGGCGGGCCCGGATACCAACAAATGGCTTGACGCCATGAAATCCGAGATAGGTCCATGTATGAGAACAAAGTATGGACTTTGGTGGACTTGCCCGTTGATCGGCGATCCATAGAAAATAAGTGGATCTTTAAGAAGAAGACTGACGCGGATGGTAATGTGGCCGTCTATAAGGCTCAGCTTGTCGCTAAGGGTTATCGACAAGTTCAAGGAGTTGACTACGACGAGACCTTCTCACCGTAGCAAACTGAAGTCTGTCCGAATCATGTTAGCAATTGCCGCATTCTATGATTATGAGATCTGGCAAATGGACGTCAAAATGGCATTCCTTAACGGTTTCCTTAAGGAAGAATTGTATATGATGCAGCCGAAAGGTTTTGTCAATCCTAAGAATGCTGACAAGGTATGCAAGCTCCAGCGCTCCATCTATGGGCTGGTGCAAGCATCTCGGAGTTGGAACATTCGTTTTGATGAAATGATCAATGTGTTTGGGTTTATACAGATTTATGGAGAAGCCTGTATTTACAAGAAATTGAGTGGGAGCTCTGTAGCTTTTCTCATACTATATGTGGATGACATACTATTGATGGGAAATGATATAGAACTTTTGGAAAGCATAAAGGCCTACTTGAATAAGTGTTTTTCAATGAAGGACCTTGGAGAAGCTGCTTACATATTAGGCATCAAGATCTGTAGAGATAGATCGAGACGCCTCATTGGTCTTTCACAAAGCACATACCTTGCCAAGATATTGAAGAAGTTCAATATGGATCAGTCCAAGAAAGGGTTCTTGCCTGTATTTCAAGGTGTGTGATTGAGCGCAGCTCAATGCCCGACCTTAGCAGAAGATAAAGAAAAGATGAGTGTCATCCCCTATGCCTCAGCAATAGCTCTATTATGTATGCCATGATGTGTACCAAACCAGATGTGAACCTTGCCATAAGTTTGGTAGGGAGGTACCAAAGTGATCCCGTATGGAACACTGGACAGCTGTCATGAATATCCTGAAGTAACTGAAAAGGACTAAGGATATGTTTCTCGTTTATGGAGGTGCCAAAGAGCTTCATCGTAAAGGGTTATGTAGACGCTAGCTTTGACACAGATCTGGATGACTCCAAGTCACAAATCGGATACGTGTATATTTTGAATGGTGGGGCAGTCAGCTGGTGCAGTTGCAAGCGAAGTGTCGTGGCGGGATCTACATGTGCAGCGGAGTACATAGCTGCTTCGGAAGCAGCACAGGAAGCAATCTGGATGAAGGAGTTTATCACCGACCTAGGAGTGATTCCCAATGCATCGGGCCCGATGACTCTCTTCTATGACAACATTGGAACTATTACCCTTGCCAAAGAGCCCAGGTTTCACAAGAAGACCAGGCACATCAGGCGTCGCTTCAACTCCATTCGTGAATATATTCAAGATGGAGACATAGATATTTGTAAAGTGCATACAGATTTGAATGTCGCAGATCCGTTGACTAAACCTATTCCACGAGCAAAACATGATCAGCACAAAACTCTATGGGTGTTCGATTCATCATAATGTACCAAAGAGCCCAGGTTTCACAAGAAGACCAGGCACATCAGGCGTCGCTTCAACTCCATTCGTGAATATATTCAAGATGGAGACATAGATATTTGTAAAGTGCATACAGATTTGAATGTCGCAGATCCGTTGACTAAACCTATTCCACGAGCAAAACATGATCAGCACCAAAACTCTATGGGTGTTCGATTCATCATAATGTAACTAGATTATTGACTCTAGTGCAAGTGGGAGACTGATGGAAATATGCCCTAGAGGCAATAATAAAATGGTTATTATTATATTTCCTTTTTCATGATAATTGTTTATTGTTCATGCTATAATTGTATTAACCAGAGACCGTAATACATGTGTGAATACATAGACCACAACATGTCCCTAGTGAGCCTCTAGTTGACTAGCTGGTTGATCAATAGATGGTTATGGTTTCATGACCATGGACATGGATGTCATTGATAACGAGATCACATCATTAGGAGAATGATGTGATGGACAAGACCCAATCCTAAGCATAGCACAAGATCGTGTAGTTCGTTTGCTAGAGTTTTTCTAATGTCAAGTATCTTTCCTTAGGCCATGAGATTGTGCAACTCCCAGATACCGTAGGAATGCTTTGGTGTATCAAACGTCACAACATAACTGGGTGACCATAAAGGTGCACTACAGGTACCTCCGAAAGTGTCTATTGGGTTGGCACGAATTGAGACTGGGATTTGTCACTCCGTGTGACGGATAGGTATCTCTAGGCCCACTCGGTGATGCATCATCCACTACTGCAGGATGCTGCTAACATGACACTACAATTAGAGACCCTTCAAGAAACTATGTGCGATGCAATAATCACAAACGGTGGTGTAAGAGAACCGTCAAAAATGTGCAAAATGTTTGCGATGACGGATGCATCAAACACGGTTCAGATTTTAGTTGCGTGTGCAATGCATGGCATACGGTTCAGTTTAATGAACTGTTTGCGATGAGGAGGAACAGAAGAAACGGGCAGCCGGATGAAGGCGTGTGCGATACACAGCATACGGTTCACTCGGATTAACTGTTTGTGATGAGGCGGAACAACAGAAACGGACAACTAGATAAAGGTGTGTGCGATTGAGAGCATACTCTTCAGAAGGATTAACTGTTTGCGATTAGGCAACAGAACAGAAACGGTCATCCAGATTAAAGGTGTGTGCGATTGATGGCATACACTTCACACGGATGAACTATTTGCGATTAGCCACAACAAACAAAAACAGTTAGACAGATCAACGTGTGTGCGCTAGACGGGCACACATTCTAATTAAAAGAAGCGTGCGCGATGGTAATAACGAGCGCGCACGGTTCTTGGGACAAAACGTGTGCTCACATTGCCTATTGCGGTGCACCAAACACCATGTATGCGGCCGAGAAAGCGTGCCCACGTTACGCCGTCTGGGAATAGTGCCACACTTAGAAATTATAGAACCGTCAATAAATTTTGAGCCTGCGTCCCGTCACCTTCCAAATTGCAAACCTGTTCACACCGATCAAAACCTAAATGGTTTCCCACTTAGGAGTGTATTAGTACTCGGTTATAAATACTATACTATGCCAAGATGACTGCACATTCCTTCCTCAACTCCTCATCCACAAAAGCAAACAAGTCATTCAGCATCGTTCTCTTGCGTCTGCCATGGCCAGATTGACTTCTCGGTCGAGAGATTACCACCACGGAGAGGCGAGCATGGAAGTGGAAGCACGAGAGATGTCCCGCTTAGCCGCGAAAGCAGCTGACATGTCCCGCCGTGCCGCCAAAGCAGCACGCAGGTCTCGCCATGCCGCCGAAGCAGCATGCAGGTCCCGCCGCACTATCGATGCAGCAGACTAGTCCGGTCGCGCCGCGGAAGCAGCAGAGATGTCCTGCCGCGCCGCGAATGCAGCAGAGATGTCCTCCCGTGCCGCGGCGGCCTGGTAAAATCTCTCACGGGCAGGCGAAGACTCTTACAAGCGCATGCATGCGATCGTCCATAGCCAGATGGATCAGATCTTCGGCTGGATGAAGCTGCAGGACGAGTTGAATGCCTCATTTGAACAACTCCGGGCCGACCGCGACCTGCTGAGGGCGAAGATCGCCGGAAGGGTGGAGCAGGTGGAGGAGACCGATGCCTTGTTGAAGAGGACGGGTGTCATCGTCAAGAAACTTATGGACGAGAATGCCATGCTCCACATCGAGCGCGAAAGGATGTTGGAGGAATCTGCGGTTACTTCCGAGTAGTGTATTAAGGACATGAAACTGATGAAAGAGATCATCACCGCTTGCCGCGAGAACTAGTCTCCGCGACCTGCAGCGCATCAAGAAAGTAGAGATCAGCGAGCCAGATCATTGTATGCGTCTTCCTTCTTCTTTTTCCCTTGTGTATTTTGGGTGTATCCGCATGTGGCTTTTTTAGTTATCTTCCTAGATATGTAATACAATTATTATCCACTGTCATTGTCCTTATATTCATCATGCTTGCTATAAGTCGCAGTCAATGCTATATAGGTCCGTTGGATCTTACATCAAGATCCGTGCAAAACTTTCTTTTCAGATTTTCACTTTTCTCTCTTAAATCTTAGTCCAGTGAGACATAGCCACGCCGTGAAACAGGGGCTCGGGCGCCATTAATGGAGATGTTGGGAGGGAGGTGTGCGGCGGATAGAGGTCAAAGGGCTCTCCTCCCGATGAGCACATGCAGGGGTCTGATCGCACGCCTCCCGTACTCAAATAGCTACCCCGCATGGTACCTCCTAGCCAATAAAAAAAGGATGCGTGGCGGCACGTAATTGGTAAGTAGAACGCCCAAGGTTTCAATAATAGTTGTGTTTCCGATTTGTAACGTGACAACACTTGTTCCAAAATGACTTTGTTGATTTTTAGTGTGTGAGCCTTTGCAAATCGGACAGAAAAATTACCACGGCATGTTGGTGCCATGTCATGACACCATGCCAAGTTTCATGATTTTTAGGCGTGTTTTGGATTTACAAGAATTAAAAAACAAAGTATCTCAATATTTCCTCCGAGCCACGACGCCCAGATGTTTGAATTTCATTTTCATTTCTTGCATGGGACCTAGAAATTCACCCAAGGACACACATGTGATTTTTCAACCAACTTTGGTGCACTGGAGCATGTGCTTGTAGTTCAAATTTGAATTATGCACATTAAATGCTTAGAAATTCAATTAATGTATACAAAAGGCCAAATGAACCCGAATAATTCCAAAATTTAGCACAATACTTCTATTTGGTCTAATCTGCCCGTGTAAACAAATTAAGCAGGGAGAAGGCAGTGTACGTATGTCGTTTCGCACACGGAGGTGACATGTTCCCTCTCAGAAACACGAGCCTTCTTGAGAGAAGCTCCGATTTGCAAGCAGCTTATACCAAAGCTTGTCCCAATTCAGCCAAAAAATTTACCGCAGCATGTTGATGCCATGTCATGACACCATGCCAAGTTTCATGATTTT
This sequence comes from Triticum urartu, assembly GCF_003073215.2. Classification (NCBI taxonomy): domain Eukaryota; kingdom Viridiplantae; phylum Streptophyta; class Magnoliopsida; order Poales; family Poaceae; genus Triticum; species Triticum urartu. The sequence goes on along the minus strand of NC_053026.1, from coordinate 377,663,940 downwards.
TAGGCGTGTTTTGGATTTACAGGAATTAAAAAACGAAGTTTCTCAATCTTTCCAGCCAAGCCACGACGCCCAGATGTTTGAATTTCATTCCCATTTCTTGCATGGGACAAGAACGGTCTAGAAAACCATCCTCGTGCCATTTAGTAAATTCTCATGCCTTCTACAAGGAATGGACAGATATTTCAAAGAAATGTGTGGCAATAGTCAACCATAAACGCGTCGTTTACTGGGTAACAACTATACAAAAAATGAAATAAATGCTTGAAAAACATGACGCCTGGCGTGGTGCCATGGTATGGCCTCACCATGCCCTGGTAAAAATTTGAGAATGTTATTCTTATGTCGTCATGCACGCCTTTCATAAATCGAACAATCACCGAGGAAGTTTCATGGTTTTGAGAGGGAAATCACCAAGATTGAAGGGGGGTCCAAATTTCCTTTGTCCTTTGTCCATGAGTTTTTTTCTAAGATGAACATACACCCTGCAAATCACCACGTTCAAATTTGACACTTTTCCGAATTCATTTACCATATTTAGGGGATTATCAGCATTTTCTAGGCATTAATGCACATAATTCAAGTTCAAACAATCGGTGCATGAAAGGGTGCACAAGAACGGTCTGGAAAATGATGCTCGTGCCATTTAGTAAATTCTCATGCCTTTTACAAGGAATGGACAGATATTTCGATGAAATGTGTGGCAATAGTCAACCACAAACGTTTGTTCATTGCGTTTTCAACTATAGAAAAAATGAAATAAAAGATTGAAAAACATGACGCTTGGCATGGTGCCATGGTATGACCTCACCATGCCCTGGTGAAAATTTGAGAAGGTTTGGCTTATGTCGTCATGCACGCCCTTCATAAATCGAACCATCGCCAGGGAAGTTCCATGCTTTCGAGAGGGAAATCACCAAAATTGAAGGGGAATCCAAATTTTCTTTGTTATTTTCCCTGGAGTTTTTTTTCTACGAAGAACATACACCCTGCAAATCACCATGTTCAAATTTGGCATTTCTCCGGGCTAATTTACCATATTTAAGGGATTATGTGCATTTTCTAGGCATTTGGCGCATATAAATCCAATCCAGCTACAGCAGCACGGATGTGATGTGAGGGGCGTCGATTGTCGTTCGATCGCGGTGCATCCTATGGTGCACACGCGCGATCCGCGTGGCTGGGGTTTCGGCCAATCATAACGCAACACACAATAGCCTCAGCGCACAATGTTTCCGGAAGCGACCGAGATGAACCGTGTGCGATAATGAATGGGCAAAATTGTAAGGGAAGCCAAATTTCCTTTGTCGTTTGTCGTTGAGCTCTTAAAAACCACCGCACTATACGGCTGTCCGGCCCCTCCGTCCCAGAGCTCTCTCCAAGCCTCGTTCATGGCACCGCGGCGCACAGTAACTGGTAAGGAAGCGATGGCATCCCACGGCGGCACGTTCCTGGCCGCCCGCGATCGCACACATGGTAAGGAAGCGATGGCATCTCGCCGCGCCGAGTTCATCACCGCCGGCGGCCACACAGTTACATGGGCGGACTTTGAGGCTGCCATGGCCGAATGGGCGGTGGATCTAGAGGCGGCCAAAGCCGCACAGGAGGATCAGAAAAGGCAGAAAGTAGTCAAGAAAAGAGAGTCCCGCCGCCGCAAGAAAGAAGAGGCCGCACGCCGTGATGAGGAGAGCTTGGCGGAGATCGAAGCACGGTTGGCTGCCGCCTACAAGGTCGGAAAGGAGAACGCCGGCGTCTGGCCAGCATGCCCCGATGGCAGCATGTGAGAAGTAGTTTAAGTTTGTAGTATTAGAGCAAATTACCAGTAGTACTTTAAGTTTGTAGTATTAACATACGATGTTGGTAAGAGCATCCTTTGAGGGCTTTGAGCGTTGATTTGCATGTGTGACCGTGTGCACTTTTTTGCGTTAATCATTAGAAGATCACAAAACACACGGTTTCTATGCCGTACCCATGTGAATTTTTTGCGTTAATGATCCATAAGTCTGTTACCTGTGCGATGGTTCCTAATAAACTAGGCGTACCATTGACCAAAAAAATTGACTACATGTGTACATTTTTTTGGAGATGGGAACTGCCAATTTTTTGTTTTCCCGCACACGAGTATTTTACGCGCTTCGTCTCCGTTGTGTGTTTCCCCCGCCCAAGTTTCAAGTGTTGCTGCGAAATTTTCAATGGGCGCGTTTTTTGGAGACGGGAACTGCCAATTTTCTGTTTTCTCGCACACGAGTATTGTACGCACTTCGTCTCCGTTGTGTGTTTCCCCCGCCCAAGTTTCAAGTTTCGCAGCAAAATTTTCATTAGGCACATGATTTCAGAATTTATTCCTCCAACCACATCCCCACCCATCAAATTTCCTCGGTATCTCCGCCACCCCCACTTCCCACTCCCCCCCCCCAGCGCGCCTCCCCCAACCGGCAGCTCAAACCGCCGCTGCTGCAACCACAGCTTCAACCACATCTACGTGCTACTCGGATCCAGTCAGGTAACCCAGGGATCTCTATCATGGCCCGGGCATGATTGCTTAAATGGTGCCTACGAAACATCCTCATGCCTCCAAATCCCCACCGTCCCTACCTCCAGAGCATCGCCGCACATGCCCAACCACATATCACGTGGAGGTCGAGGAGCTGATGGCGGTCCATGGCACGATGGCCGCTGTGCGTGTTGACCCGGAGGAACACCTCGCCTCCCCCGCCGCCGACATGGTGCAGGCTCTGGCCCAGAAGAAGTGCCCCGGCGACTACCCCCCAGGACTTAACAGGTATGATCTGACCGGCTAAATCTTACCAATACCACTTGCAATGGCTATGTTTTGTACGGTTGATGTATTAAGCATGTTCATGCCTTGTTTATTTCAGTACTGCTGTGGCGACCCGACCCGAATGGATCAAGTCTACTGTGCTCGGGTGTCATCCCTGGATCAGTAATGCTGACACCACACAGTACATCGAAGGATTTATAGCAGAGTGGCAATCACACACTTATTACATCGTTGTCTCAAAGAGAACTTATTACAATAAATATGGCTTAAGGCCATCTAATAACAATAACAGCGGAAGACTCGGAAGATAAATGGGTCCATCAACTCCAAAAGCATCACTGAGTATAGAACCACGACCTAAAAGCACCTTACTCATCGTCTGAAAAGTCTGCAACATGAGAAGTTGCAGCCCGAAAACGGGTCAGCACATGGAATATGCTGGCAATGTAACACATAGAGAGTATTGGAATGAAACAGCTATACTATATGCATATATGGCTGGTGGTAAGCTCTATGGTTACAGCTTTTGCGTAAAGCCAGTTTTTCCCTACTGCAAAGGAATAAATTTATTTTAACTATCATGCTGGTTGTTAAACATCGAGAATGGTTGACAGCATTCCGATCCCAATTAAGTGAACAATTAAAACCCAACAACATCAATTAGAAGTAACATGATGAGATTCACATGATATTCAAGTACTAGATACTCAAGTTGTCCATAACCGGGGACACGGCTAATCATGATTAGTTTGTACACTCTGCAGAGGTTTGTGCACTTTTCCCCACAAGACTCGATCGCCTCCGTTGGATTTCTCGCACTACATGGTGTTTGAGAAACGGATGACCGAGACATAGCCTTTCAGAAGCACTAGCACCTTACGATCGGGTAGACCGGTACACCTACATCCCCTACATCTGCTAGTCTACCACTGTAAGAGTTCGCACAACTTAATCAACTATGCCAGAGCCCATAATGGCTTGTGGCTGCACACGGAAGTTTCTAGCATGAAAGATCTTATGATCCCTTTGAGCCTGGGTGGCGGTCCAAAATAAAAACAGGCAAGTCCTGATAGACATCAGGTGCCTCAATCCACCCAGATGTGTGTTTAAGTTGCCACCTTAGATAAACCATTAATTAATAATACTCACATCTGTCATGGATATCACTCACCCAATCCACGTCTACTAGCATAGCATGGCATAACTAGGCAAACATAGAAGTAACTCCCAAAGGTTTCATGGTAATACAGGTGATAGGTACTACCTCATCTACTTCCCATCCCACAATTTAATTAGATCCTATTCATGCAATGTGAGAGGATTGATCTAATGCAATAAAATATGGGTTGTAGAAAAGGTATGATCAAGTGTTACTTGCCTTGCTGATGATCCGCGAGACCTAGGGTTTCGAAGTAACAGGCGGCGCAATCCGGGTGATCTATCATAGACAAACAACAAGCATACAATAAGTACTCATCTAATGCACAGGTAAAACTCGAACAAGAGAACGAACCAGAAAGTTCAACTTAAGAACTCCGGTTGCAAAGAAAGAATGAACCGAACAAAGAAACGGAAAACAAACGGCGGAAGAAAACAACTCGGTTCTAGCAAGTTGAAACTAGGTCAAATTTTACCGGGACAAAAACTTGTTTAAGTTGATTAGACGGAACGATGGTTTCGAAACGAAACTCCAGGCGCTTGAATCACCTGATTCCGATAAACGAGCGGGAAGAAAGACTAGAACGAAGATCGGATCTGAGATCGCGATCGCGGAATAAATCCGACGAAAAGAAAGAGACGAATGGTTAAACGAACGGACGTTCGTTAACCGAGAAAAATCGGTGATCACGTTCGTTGAGACGAACGGTCCGAAAGAAGAACGAAAACCGATCTAGGGTTTTCGGAAAAGAAACGGAAAACCGATCTAGGGTTTCGGAAGAAAACCGAAACAAAAAAAATGGAAGAAAAGAAAAGAACCGGAACGGTTTATAGAAGAAAAACCGAACCGAGGTGAGGAAAAAGAGAGAGGCGCGGCTACCTCGACGAGGCTCCGGCGAGGGCTCTGGCGGCGGCTAGGCGGCGGCGGCGCTAGGGTGGTGGCGGCTAGGCGGCGGCGGCTGCTGCTGCTGCTTGGGGCGGCGGGCTGGTGTGAGGAGGAGGGGGGGTGTGGGGGTATTTATATTAGTGAGGGGAGGGGGTTTCTTGGGGTAGGGGACAAGAAATAGAGTAGGAATAGGAAAGAAAAAGAGGAAACGGAGTAGGACTAAAGTCCTACTAGGACTCCAAAAGGGGCGGCGGCGGCGGCCTCCTGGCGCCTGGCGCGCGCGGCGCGGGCGATGGCCTGGCCGGCCGGCTGCTGGCTGGGCCTTGGCCCAGGGCGCTGCAAGAATTTTTTTTATCGGTTTCGCGCACAGAAAAACAACAAAAAAAACTAAACGAACTCCAAAAATTCTAAAGTAAATTTTCCCCGACTCCTAAAAATGAGCCAAACAAAATGAACTTTACTCCGGACCTAAAATGCAGTTTTTTTGAAAACACGCATTTTTCCCTATCCAAATAAAATGCAAATAAACTCCGGAAAAACCAAAATTTGATCTATTCATTAGATCTTCATTTTTCCTAACTTTGGGAAAGTCATATTATTCCCTCTCTCATTTTTTTTGATATTGGAAAAATAATTGAAGATGAAATAAAATAAATCAAATGATCCTCTTTTCCAAAATTTGAGAGAACTCAAATATGAAAATAACGAAATCTCCAACTCTCTCCGAGGGTCCTTGAGTTGCGTGAAATTTCTAGGATCAACCAAAAATGCAAGAAATATGATATGCATCATGATCTAGTGTATAACATTCCAAATTGCAAATTTGGGATGTTACAAACCTACCCCCCTTAAGATGAATCTCGCCCTCGAGATTCGGGTTGGCTAGAAAATAGGTGAGGGTGGTCCTTGAGCAAATCTTCTTCTCTTTCCCAGGTGGCTTCATCCTCTGAGTGGTGGTTCCACTAAACTTTGCAAAACTTGATAACCTTGCTGCGAGTAACTCTACTGGCATAATCGAGAATCTTGACTGGCTTCTCCTTCAACTGAATCGCTTCGAGTGGCACGGTATCTCTTAGCGGTACCTCCGCCATCTCGGCATGACATTTCTTCAGCTGAGAAACATGGAATACATCATGAACTCCTGACAGTCCCTCTGGTAATTCCAACTTATAAGCGACTTCTCCCATATGTTGCAAGATCTTGTACGGTCCAACGAAACGCGGTGCTAATTTTCCCTTAACTCCAAAGCGCTTAGCTCCTCAAAGTGGGGATACTCGAAGATAAACTCTGTCTCCAATTTCGTAAAATGTCTCCTTGCGTTTTGAATCTGCGTAGCTCTTCTGCCTGGACTGGGCTACCTTGAGCCTATCGCGAATCAACTTAACTTTCCGTTCAGACTCCTTAATCAAATCTGGTCCAAAGAATTGACGGTCTCCAACTTCGTCCCATGACAACGGTGTCCTGCACCTCCTTCCGTATAAAGCTTCGAAAGGTGCCATCTTCAAACTGGTTTGATAGCTGTTGTTATAAGAAAACTCCGCATACGGCAAGTTATCGTCCCAGCTAGATCCATAATCTAGTGCACAAGCTCTCAGCATATCTTCCAAAATCCGATTGACTCTCTCGGTCTGTCCATCTGTCTGCGGGTGAAAAGCTGTGCTGAACTCTAGTTTGGTTCCTAAAGTTTCATGCAACTAATTCCAAAACTTTGAGGTAAATTGGGTTCCTCTATCTGATACGATACTCCTTGGAACTCCATGCAAACAAATGATCCTAGTCATGTATATCTTTGCCAACTTAGCACTGGTGTAAGTGGTCTTAACTGGAATAAAATGTGCTACCTTTGTCAAACGATCAACTACTACCCATATCGAGTCATAGCCTGCTTTCGTCCTGGGTAGTCCTGTGATAAAATCCATGCCTATCTTATCCCACTTCCATTCGGGTATCGGCAATGGTTGTAACAATCCTGCTGGCTTCTGATGCTCTGCCTTTACTCTCTGACATACGTCACAAACTGCTACATATGCTGCAATATCCTTCTTCATTCCGGTCCACCAGAATGTTTCCTTCAAATCCAAATACATCTTGGTATTCCCTGGGTGAATCGAATACGGTGAATCATGTGCCTCTTGCAAAATCAACTTCCTAATCTCCGGGTCATTGGGCACATAAACACGGTCCTCAAACCATAGGGTATTGTGTTCATCCTCACGAAATCCCTTTGCTTTTCCTTTGCTCAGTTTCTCTTTTATAGCAGCAATCTCCTTGTCAGATTTCTAAGCTTCTCTGATCTTATCCATCAATGTTGACTGAATCTCCAATGTTGCTACATAGCCTCTCGGAACTATTTCCAAACATAGCTCATGAAGGTTCTCTGCTAACTCCTTGGGTATTTTTCCCGTCATTAGAGTATTGACATGGCTCTTACGGCTCAATGCGTCAGCTACTACATTAGCTTTTCCGGGATGGTAATGCAATCTCATGTCATAGTCCTTGATGAGCTCCAACCATCTCCTTTGTCTGAGGTTCAACTCCTTCTGCGTGAAAATGTACTTCAAACTCTTGTGATCCGTGTACACCTCACAATGATTTCCAATGAGGAAATGTCTCCATGTCTTCAATCCATGCACTACGGCTGCTAACTCCAAATCATGCATGGCATAATTCAACTCATGAGGCTTCAGTTGTCGTGAAGCATATGAAACAACTCTTCCTTCCTGCATAAGCACTGCTCCAAGTCCTCGACGTGTAGCGTCGCAATACACCTCATAATCCTTGGTCTGATCTGGCAAAATCAATACTGGTGAGGTAACCAAGCGTTTCTTCAACTCCTGGAAACTAGCCTCACACTCCTCAGTCCATTTGAACTTAGTATCCTTCTTCAACAACTCCGTCATAGGCTTCGCAATCTTTGAGAAATTCTCAATGAATCTCCGGTAGTATCCTGCGAGTCCAAGAAAACTCCGGATCTCTCCAACTGTCGTTGGTGATTCCCATTCGGTTACTGTCTCAACCTTTGTGGGGTCAACTGCTATACCTTCTTCGGATATAACGTGTCCGAGGAATCCAACTTCCTTCAACCAAAACTCACATTTGCTGAATTTGGCATATAACTGATGTTCCCTTAGTTTCTCCAAAACCAAACGCAAATGTTCCTTATGCTCCTCTTCATTCTTTGAATAAACCAGGATGTCATCAATGAACACTACGACGAACTTATCCAAAAACTCCATAAACACTTTGTTCATCAGGTTCATAAAATAGGCAGGTGCGTTAGTCAATCCAAATGACATAACGGTATACTCATACAGTCCATATCTCGTGGTGAATGCTGTCTTAGGTATGTCCTGCTCCCGAATCTTCAATTGATGGTACCCTAATCGCAAATCGATCTTGGAAAACACTTTAGCTCCTTGCAACCGATCAAACAGATCATTGATCATTGGCAGTGGGTACTTGTTCTTGATGGTTACTTCATTCAATCCTCGATAATCTACCACCATCCTTAATGATCCATCCTTCTTTTCCACTAGAAGTACGGGTGATCCCCAAGGCGAAGAACTTGGGCGAATGTAACCTTTATCCAATAACTCCTTAATCTGATTCTTAATTTCCACCAAATCCTTTGCTGGCATCCGGTACGGTCGCTTCGATATTGGGCTTGTACCTGGCAATAACTCAATCAAAAACTCAATGTCTCTATCCGGTGGCATGCCTGGTAATTCCTCAGGAAATACATCAGGAAAATCCTTTACCACTGGTACTTCCTCCTGCACAACTCCTGATAAGGAATTTACTTGTGTCCTGTTTGGCACATGCCGGGATACATACTTGATCCTTCTTCCTTCTGGTGTGGTAAGCAAAATTGTCTTACTGGCGCAATCGATGTTTCCTCCATACATCGACAGCCAATCCATACCAAGAATCACATCCAGACCTTGGGATTCCAGAATAATTAAATCCGTTGGGAAAACATGCCTTCCTATACTTAATGGCACTTGAAAACATCCTTGTCTGGCCATGTACTCTGCTCCTGGTGAGCTTACTAGCATAGGTGTTTTAAGAATCCTAGTGGGCAGGCTATACTTTTCCACAAATCCCCTTGATATGTATGAATGCGATGCACCAGTATCAAAAAGAACGAGTGCAGTGAATGACTTAACCAAAAACTTACCTATTACTGCATCGGGCTGATCTTCAACCTCCTCCACATTAACGTGGTTCACCTGTCCCCTATTGAAAGGGTTTGGCTTCTTCCCAGAGCTTCCATTGCCATTCCCATTCTGGCCTTCAGGACATTCGTTTGCATAATGCCCTGGCTTCGAACACTTATAGCAAGTGACGTGGCTCAAGTCCTTTTTGGCTGGGGTGGATGGGGTGGTCCAGTTCTGGCCGTTGCTTCCTCCATTCCCATTACCATTCTTCTGGCCATTATGGTTGTGCGAGCTACCTCCTCCATGGGTGTGCTGAAACTGAAATCCCGGTTTAGGGGCAAAACGGGGCTTCTGCTGGGCTCCAGAGTTATACTTCCCCTGTCCATACTTCCTCTTACGATTCTCAATCTGCTGTTGCTTCCCTTCAATCATGATGGCACGATCTACCAACTCCTGGTAGTTGTTGAAACTTGCTACCATCAACTGCATGCTTAGTTCATCATTCAGTCCTTCCAGAAACTTCTCCTGCTTAGTTGCATCCGTAGCAACGTCATCTGGGGCATAACGTGCTAACTTGCTGAAGTCGTCAACATACTGGCCAACTGTCCTTCCTCCTTGGCGTAAGTTGCGAAACTCACGCTTCTTTATGGCCATACATAGCTCCTGCTGAAACATGGGCAGTGCGGAAAGCTTGCTGAAACTGATCCCATGTGACAGTGTCAACTGGGTAAGTGGCTGTGAAATTCTCCCACCATGCTGCCGCGGGTCCGTCAAGTTGGTGAGCGGCAAACTTCACTTTCTCACCATCCGTGCATCCTGCAGTGGTCAACTCCCTTCCTATCTTGCGGAGGCAATCATCTGCTACTATCGGCTCGGTGTTACTGGAAAACACCGGCGGATTCAGCCTAAGAAAACGGGCTAAGTGGTCAACAGGGGGTGGTGGTGGTGGTGGGTTGTTGTTGTTGTTCTGCTGGTTCTGGACTAACATCTGCATCAATTGATTCTGCTGCTGGATCAACTGAGTGAGCTCCGGTGGAAATCCATTGTCACGTCTCGGAGGCATCTGAGGGTTTAGAAAAGATGAGATATAAGAATAGAGGGGGCCTAAAGAGAAAACACTACCCATATGCACATGAGGCAAAAGCACACAATTCACTTCAATCAATCAAACAAGGGCTTACAATCGGTCTAAAACTATTGCAAAAGTGCTCGACTATAATGTTTACATGGGGGAATACTACTACTATCTGGTGGTCAACTAGAAATTTGAACCGGTGGAAGACTCCATGATATCCGCTCCAGCTTCGTCTTCAAAGTCGGGTTCACTGGGATCCGAATCGGTGTCGTCGATGATGATGTAGTTGTCCGGACATGCGACGTACTCGTCTTCCTCCATGGATGCTAACTTCCTCTTGAGTTCTTCATCTCCTGCTTAAGATCGCCATTGTGCCTTGCTAGAGCTACGATCTCGTCCATGTAGTCCTTGCATGTAGACTTCAGTTCTCCTTCTAGCTCGATGATCCTTGCCTTCGCATTCTTCAACTCTATCATGTCATTGCACATCTGATTCTTGTGGCGTCGAATGTGCTGGTTTAACTCCTGGATGAAAGATGCAATGGATCTATCCTTCTTGGTGCTGACTAACTCCCATTGTTCATCTCGGCATCCGCAAATCTGGTAGATAGTGTCCTTGAGGTCTTCTTGATAAACTTCTCCAATGCGTCCTATGGTGATATGAGTTGCCATGCTCTTTCCCAGACTCCAGGTTGGTGCATTGAAAACACTATCTATAGGCTTCGTGATTGGCGCGAATGTCCTTCCCGGAACATGAGCTTGAATCTTCCAGCGCTCCTCTTCAGGCAGAGTGGCGTTGAAGGTTCCCGTGAAGCTTGGTAATCCAATGTTCAGGTACTTGGTGACTTCCTTCAGGTGAAATCCAAATGGTGTGCCTTCATTCGGTTGAGCGTACTTAATCTTCGCGTGCGTCATCCTAAAAGAGTAGAAAAGATGAGGAGTTAGAAAATGAGAAGAGAATGGTAATCTATGGCTTTAACTTAGTGGTCGTGTCCTACAGTCAGCGTGTGCTCTGATACCATCTCTGTGGCGACCCGACCCGAATGGATCAAGTCTACTGTGCTCGGGTGTCATCCCTGGATCAGTAATGCTGACACCACACAGTACATCGAAGGATTTATAGCAGCGTGGCAATCACACACTTATTACATCGTTGTCTCAAAGAGAACTTATTACAATAAATATGGCTTAAGGCCATCTAATAACAATAACAGTGGAAGACTCGGAAGATAAATGGGTACATCAACTCCAACGGCATCACTGAGTATAGAACCACGACCTAAAAGCACCTTACTCGTCGTCTGAAAAGTCTGCAACATGAGAAGTTGCAGCCCGAAAACGGGTCGGCACATGGAATATACTGGCAATGTAACACATAGAGAGTATTGGAATGAAACAGCTATACTATATGCATATATGGCTGGTGGAAAGCTCTATGGTTACAGCTTTTGCGTAAAGCCAGTTTTTCCCTACTGCAAAGGAATAAATTTATTTTAACTATCATGGTGGTTGTTAAACATCAAGAATGGTTGACAGCATTCCAATCCCAATTAAGTGAACAATTAAAACCCAACAACATTAATTAGAAGTAACATGATGAGATTCACATGATATTCAAGTACTAGATACTCAAGTTGTCCATAACAGGGGACACGGCTAATCATGATTAGTTTGTACACTCTGCAGAGGTTTGCGCACTTTTCCCCACAAGACTCGATCGCCTCCGTTGGATTTCTCGCACTACATGGTGTTTGAGAAACGGATGACCGAGACATAGCCTTTCAAAAGCACTAGCACCTTACGATCGGGTAGACCGGTACACCTACATCCCCTACATCTGCTAGTCTACCACTGTAAGAGTTCGCACAACTTAATCAACTATGCCAGAGCCCATAATGGCTTGTGGCTGCACACGGAAGTTTCTAGCATGAAAGATCTTATGATCCCTTTGAGCCTGGGTGGCGGTCCAAAATAAAAACAGGCAAGTCCTGATAGACATCAGGTGCCTCAATCCACCCAGATGTGTGTTTAAGTTGCCACCTTAGATAAACCATTAATTAACAATACTCACATCTGTCATGGATATCACTCACCCAATCCACGTCTACTAGCATAGCATGGCATAACTAGGCAAACGTAGAAGTAACTCCCAAAGGTTTCATAGTAATACAAGTGATAGGTACTACCTCATCTACTTCCCATCCCACAATTTAATTAGATCCTATTCATGCAATGTGAGAGGATTGATCTAATGCAATAAAATATGGGTTGTAGAAAAGGTATGATCAAGTGTTACTTGCCTTGCTGATGATCCGCGAGACCTAGGGTTTCGAAGTAACAGGCGGCGCAATCCGGGTGATCTATCGCAGACAAACAACAAGCATACAATAAGTACTCATCTAATGCATAGGTAAAACTCGAACAAGAGAATGAACCAGAAAGTTCAACTTAAGAACTCCGGTTGCAAAGAAAGAACGAACCGAACAAAGAAACGGAAAACAAACGGCGGAAGAAAACAACTCGGTTCTAGCAGGTTGAAACTAGGTCAAATTTTACCGTGACAAAAACTTGTTTAAGTTGATTAGACGGAACGGCGGTTTCGAAACGAAACTCCAGGCGCTTGAATCACCTGATTCCGATAAACGAGCGGGAAGAAAGACTAGAACGAAGATCGGATCTGAGATCGCGATCGCGGAATAAATCCGACGAAAAGAAAGAGACGAACGGTTAAACGAACGGACGTTCGTTAACCGGGAAAAATCGGTGATCATGTTCGTTGAGACAAACGGTCTGAAAGAAGAACGAAAACCGATCTAGGGTTTTCGGAAAAGAAACCGAAAAAGAAATGGAAAACCGATCTAGGGTTTCGGAAGAAAACCGAAACAAAAAAAACCGGAAGAAAAGAAAAGAACCGGAACGGTTTATAGAAGAAAAACTGAACCGAGGTGAGGAAAAAGAGAGAGGCGCGGCTACCTCGACGAGGCTCCGGCGAGGGCTCCGTCGGCGGCTAGGCGGCGGCGGCGGCTAGGCGGCGGCGGCGGCTAGGCGGCGGCGGCGCTAGGGCGGCGGCGGCGGCTAGGCGGCGGCTGCTGCTGCTGCTGCTGCTTGGGCGGTGGGCTGGTGTGAGGAGGAGGGGGGGTGTGGGGGTATTTATATTGGTGAGGGGAGGGGGTTTCTTGGGGTAGGGGACAAGAAATAGAGTAGGAATAGGAAATAAAAAGAGGAAACGGAGTAGGACTAAAGTCCTACTAGGACTCCAAAAGGGGCGGCGGCGGCGGCCTCCTGGCGCCTGGCGCGCGCGGCGCGGGCGATGGCCTGGCCAGCCGGCTGCTGGCTGGGCCTTGGCCCAGGGCGCTGCAAGATTTTTTTTATCGGTTTCGCGCGCAGAAAAACAACAAAAAAAACTAAACGAACTCCAAAAATTCTAAAGTAAATTTTCCCTGACTCCTAAAAATGAGCCGAACAAAATGAACTTTACTCCGGACCTAAAATGCAGTTTTTTTGAAAACACGCATTTTTCCCTATCCAAATAAAATGCAAAATAAACTCCGAAAAAACCAAAATTTGATTTATTCATTAGATCTTCATTTTTCCTAACTTTGGGAAAGTCATATTATTCCCTCTCTCATTTTTTTGATATTGGAAAAATAATTGAAGATGAAATAAAATAAATCAAATGATCCTCTTTTCCAAAATTTGAGAGAACTCAAATATGAAAATAACGAAATCTCCAACTCTCTCCGAGGGTCCTTGAGTTGCGTGAAATTTCTAGGATCAACCAAAAATGCAAGAAATATGATATGCATGATGATCTAGTGTATAACATTCCAAATTGCAAATTTGGGATGTTACAACTGCACACTGTGTGATATTCAAGTATTAACTATTCAGTTCAATTTCACCAATACCAGCAACAAACTTTGCTAACATGCTACTCTCTGCAACGAAGATATACTAGAGATGCTGCCCATTTGCTATTTTTGGTGGATGCTAACCCTGTTGTACTTAACATGCCTATCTGTGTACTTACGTAGGACCATAATGGGTGATGCTGTTGTTTGCCGTCGAGGTTAGCTGCATCCCATGTCTTACAGTATTTTACATCATTTGTGCAATTGCAGTTTGGCTTCTAACATTTACTTGCTTCTTGTAGGTACACATGTCGAGGGCACTGATCCATGCTTCGACCCAGAGGAAGAGCTCGCTTCTGCCGCCGCTGACTTTGGGCAGGCTCTGGCCAAGATGAAGTGCCCCAGCAACTACCTCTCGGGACTTACAAAGTATGAACTCACCAGTTCAATCTTACCAATACCAGTTGCAATTAATGGCTATGTTTTGTAAGGTCTATGTCTTAAGCATCTTGTAGTAAGCATGCCTAACATGTTTTAGCTATTTTCCCTACCTTTTTAGACAACCGGGCCATTATCTGCTCTGGCAGCACCTGCCTTGTGATGTTTAGCTCTGCCAATTGCATTTTTATCAGTACCGGTTTCAAAGGCCATTAAGCCTATTGCAATTAACAGTTATATCCATTTTTAAACAGTTGTATTTCAATGCCTACAAACTTACAAAACATGAATTAGGATGCTGTTAAGCCTGTTGCAATTAACAGTTGTATCTATTTTTTAATCCTTCCCTTTGCTACCCTGCTACTCTTTCGCAATGAAGATATCACTACAGATGCTGCAGTTTTATTACCATTTGCTATTTTTGGTGGATGTTAACCATGTTGTAGTTAACATTGGCTTTCCATGTACTTACACAGGGCTACAATGGGTGATGCTGTTGTTTGCCGTCGAGTTTAGCTGCATCCCATGTCTTACACACCATGTATTCCTAAATTTTTAAGTATTTTTAGAGATTCCAATACAGACTACATAAGGAGCAAAATGAGTGAATCTAGATTCTAATCTAAACCATATCTATAATTTTATATACATCTGTATGTAGTTCATATTGAAATCTCTAAAAAATACTTGTACTTAGGAATGTAGGTAGTTGTATTTTACATCATTTGTGCAATCTCGTTTTGCTTCTAACATTTACTGGTTGCTTGTAGGTACGTATATGAGCGGTATTGATCCACGCTTCGATCCCTTTTGCGTATGGGGCAATGAGATATTCGTGAACAAGCGTCAAGTGAGGAAACTAAGAAAGATTGTTAGGCGAAAGAAACGGGTGGTGGGAATTAAGCTTTTTATTTACACTTTGTCCAAGACATCACTGAACTTTAGGATGGTAAGTAATCTGTTGCCTTTTCCCCCTGCCCACAACAAGTTACTCTATTAGACCTCATGATCTGATATTTTTCTCTTTTCAGTGGTTTTTGGAGCTATTTAATGATGATTACCTTGCAAACTACATGACTGGATTGGAGGCAACTAAGGTTAAAGTATATAATTCATGCTACCATGATAATGCTCTAGAAGTCTTTCTGAAGGCGGTGAAGGATGAGCGGGCGATCGTCACAAGGGATTGGACAAAAGTTGCTCATGCCTATGGCATGCAGGAAGGCACATTATGGGCATTCCGCTTCTTCAACAACATCGGCAGTCAAAATGATTTACACTTGTCTCTTCACCTTTACTGCCTATAAATATTGTGGTTCATCATAGTTAATTTCTATCTAATCATGTAATTACTGAACATATTGTAATGACAATTTTATTAATGGATTTGTTGTTGAACCATTGTGCTGAGAATTTGAATTGCACGTCTCACATTTCAAAATTTCCAATTCGAATAATAAATTATAGCCAAAAAAATTGTACAGGAGTGAATAAAATAATGTGCACACGGTTAGAAAGAAAACAGTGTGAGCGATGAAAAAATAAAACAGATGGTTCTTTGACGTGAAACGTTTGCGATGCCCTTCGGACGCACACACGGTTTCGTCTCATATGCGTGTGCGATTCATGGTAATACGGCAAACGTTTCAAACCAGTGTGCGTGTGTGATAGGAATACCAATCGCACACAGTTATGAAAATGTACACGTTGGCGTTAGTAGAGGCACCGCACACATTTTACATTCTTGAATCGTGTGCGATAACTTACCTATCACAAACATATCGGCAGATTAAATGTTGATGTCCACCTTTTTCACATGACTATAGCGGCCTAATCGTTTGGGATGTACATATGAACAGAAACGTTTTCCCTGGATTGACTGTGTGGGATGTACATATGAACAGAAAGGTTTTCTCTAGATTCACTGTGTCGGATGTACATAAGAATGGAAATGTACTCCTTAGATTGACTGTGTGTGATATACATACGAACGGAAATGTTTTTCTGAGATTCACCGTGTGGGATGTACATATGAACGGAAACAATTGGGTTTCGATGCCTCGCCCAATCGCACACGAACCAGCTTGTGTGCCAATAGGGCCTATCCTCGACGATTTCTGGGTCATGTGGGAAAGACCCCCCTATCGCCCACATTCACTTGGTGACGGTTCCAAATGCCGTCGCAGAAAGGGGTTAAAAACCGTTTGTATAACACCAACGCGTACCAGTGATCATAATGAGCTCAATGTGAATAAGGAGTTAGCCACAGGATCATGCGTTACGGAACGAGTAAAGAGACTTGCCAGTAACGAGATTGAATGAGGTACGGGGATACCGGTGATCGAATCTCGGGCAAGTAACATACCGATGGACAAAGGGAGAAGTATACGGGATTGATTGAATCCCCGACATCGTGGTTCATCCAATGAGATCATCGTGGAACAAGTGGGAGCCAATATGAGTATCTAGCTCTATTGGTTATTGGCCGGAGAGATGTCTCGGTCATGTCTGCATGGTTCCCGAACCCGTAGGGTCTACACACTTAAGGTTCGGTGACGCTAGAGTTGTAATGGGAAATTGTATGTGGTTACCAAAAGTTGTTCGGAGTCCCGGATGAGATCTCGGACATGACGAGGAGTTCCGGAATGGTCCGGAGGTGAAGATATATATATATATATATACATATATATATATATATGGGAAGTCCAGTTTCAGTCACCGGAAAGGTTTCGGGAGTTATCGGTATTGTACTGGGACCACCGAAAGGTGTCCGGGGGTCCACCGGGTGGGGCCACCTACCCCGGGGGACCAAGTAAGCTTAATATGGGTGGGAACCAGCCTCCTAGTGAGCTGGTGCGCCCCCCCCTCCCAAGGGCCCAAGGCGCCTAGGGTTGGAAACCCTAGAGGGTGGGGCGCCCCCCCCCCCCCAACTTGGTGGGCAAGCTCCCCCCTTGCCCCCCCCTCTAGATGCATCTAGGGGGCCGGCCCCCTCTCCCCTTCACCCTATAAATAGAGGGGGTGAGAGGGCAGCCGCACCTCAGCCCCTGGCACAGCCCGCCCCCTCCTACACCTCCTCCTCCTCAGTAGTGCTTGGCGAAGCCCTGCCGGAGAACCACGAGCTCCACCACCACCACGTCGTCGTGCTGCCGGAGTTTTCCCTCAACTTCTCATTTCCCCTTGCTGGATCAAGAAGGAGGAGACTTCACCGGGTTGTACGTGTGTTGAACGCGGATGCGCCGTCCGTTCGGCACTTGGATCGGATCTTCCGCGATTTGAATCGCCGCGAGTACGACTCCACCAAGCGCGTTCTTGTAACGCTTCCGCTTAGCGATCTTCAAGGGTATGAAGATGCACTCCCTCTCTCTTGTTGCTAGCATCTCCTAGATTGATCTTGGTGACACGTAGGAATGTTTTTTGAATTATTACTACGTTCCCCAACAGGCACAACCCACCAGGGTGCGCCTGGGCCTCCAGGCGCGCCCAGGTGGGTTGTGCCCACCTCGATGGCCTTCAGCACCGCCTCTTCGCTCTACAAATACCCCGATATTCTAGAAACCCTAGGGGAGTTGATGAAATTTTATTCCAGCCACCGCAAGTTCCAGAACCACGAGATACAATCTAGAGCCCAATTCTGGCGCTCTGCCGGAGGGGAACACAATCACAGAGGGGTTCATCATCCTCATTGGTGCCTCTCCGATGATGCGTGAGTACTGCAACTCAGACCTACGGGTCCGTAGGCAGTAGGTAGATGGAGTCTTCTCTCTTTTTGCATCTAAATACAATGGTCTCTTGGAGACCCATTTGATGTAATGACTTTTTGTGGTGTGTTTGTTGGGATCCGATGAATTGTGAGTTCATGATCAGATTTGCCTTGATTTAGTATCCAATCTTGATTGTTGTAGCCTCATATTTATTCTCCGGTATTTGGGTTTTGTTTGGCCAACTTGATCTATTTATCTTGCAATGTGAAGAGGTGCTTTGTAATGGGTTCGATCCTGCGGTGTCCTTTCCCAGTGACAGAAGGGGCAGCAAGGCACGCATGTATCGTTTCTATTAAGGATAAAAAGATGGGGTCTATTCCTACATGAATAGATCTTGTCTACATCATGTCATCATTCTTATTGCATTACTCCGTTTTTCCATGAACTTAATACACTAGATGAATGTGCTGGATAGCGGTCGATGTGTGGAGTAATAGTAGTAGATGCATGCAGGAGTTGGTCTACTAATCTTGGACGTGATGCCTACATCAATGATCATTGTCTTGGATATCGTCATAATTATTTGCTTTTCTATCAATTGCCCAACAGTAATTTGTCTACCCACTGCATGCTATTTTCTTGAGAGAAGCCACTAGTGAAATCTACGATCCCCGGGTCTATTTTCCTATCATATACTTTCTGATCTATATTGCCAATTTGCCTTTTCTTTTATTTGCTTCTCTTATTTTCAGTTCTATATTATCAAAAACCCAAAAATACCTTTTCCGCATTTTATTTACTTTTATTTGCATCTATCAATCTGCTACAATTTTATCCTATCCTTAAGTCACTTTTTGGCAGCGCTACCCGAAAGGGATTGGCAACCCCATTAACGCGTTGGGTTGCAAGTAGTAATTATTCGTGTGCAGGTACCGTTTACATGGTGTTGTGTGGTTCTCCTACTGGTTCGATAACCTTGGTCTCATCACTAAGGTAAATACCTTACCGTTGATGTGCTGCATCCTCCCTTATTCCTTAGGGAAATACCGACGCATCTCAAGCGATATCACTCCTCGCAGGCACTTACCCCAGATCAGTCGGGAAGCGCGATGCGAGAATCCATTGAGATTTTGTTCAAACCTTGGTTGTCTGAAAGCACGATGGCAGGTACCGTGTATTTCCGTAATCACTCGGGCCAAATTGTGTATTTCACAAACTCGTTTTGCAAAATCTCAACCGATTCGGGGGCTAATGTTGGGGATACACTTAGCAGGTAGGCCCACGAAGGGTCAAAATATATTAAAGCATCGGGTCCACACATCAGGTGGGTCCAGATAAATTTCATAAAGACATACTATCCACTCGGACAAGCAACGTACTATCCACTCGGACAAGCAACGTACCATCCACTCGAATGACAGACCACCACTCGGCCGTATGACTCACTCGGATATACGAAGACCAACAGGCAGCAAGGAAGTCAAAGCATCATTCTCATAGTGGAGGTTTTGCAGTGAGTTGACATTATGGCATTCATGCCACCACTTTGTAATATAGGAGGTGAGGGGGTGGCGCACTCTATATAAGCCACCCCATCACTAGACTCAGGGGGTAGGCCCTCATTCTTCTCCTCTAGCTCTAATCCCTCTCCCTCACCACTAGTCTCAGGACTAAGCTTATGCATGGAGATCTGTTCTCCCCTCTCTCTCTCTCTCAAATACACCATGTAACTCTGTGTTCATGACAGACAAAAGGAAGCCTCTCCGGAGCACGAGACATAGGGTTGTTATCTCCACCGTGAGAGGCCCGAACTCGCTAAAACACCATGTCACCCATATGCATCTCGATAGATCATGCTCCCTTACACTACCCCATCTCTATTGCCGGAATCCTTCCCACAACACTCACCTCGCAAGCCGAAGACCGTGAGGTGTGCGGATGCCGGACACAAGCCCTGGCGTTGGAGGCTAGTTCGGGGGCTACTGAGGGAGTCATGGACTAAGGAGTCCCTAGGGCACCGGCCTACTACGTATGGGCCAGACTGATGGGCCGCTATGGAGCCCAGCTAGAGTACAAATCCATATATAGATACAAGATATCTTCAGAGTCGTGGTGTGCCCTCCAAGTCAACCTTAGCGTGATCTTTCCTTCATTGTAACCAACCTCGTGTAACCCCCTACCGGTGCCTATATAAACCGAAGGGTTTTAGTCTTTAGGGCTAGAGCTACATTCATCACCCCATCAACCTAGGGTTTAGCTCGCCTGATCTCGAGGTAGATCAACTCTGTAACCATACCATACACATCAAATACAATCAAGCATCACATAGGGTTTTACCTCTTTGAGAGGGCCCGAACCTGGGTAAATACTGTGTTCATCGTCTCTTGTTCCCCATCGATCCTAGATCCACAGCTCGGGACCCCCTACCCGAGATCCGCCGGTTTTGACACCGACACCCTGTATCCCGCGGAAGCGGTTTGCGGGAGGGACATTTCAGCGCGCGCGCGCTCCCCACTTCCACACCCGCAGCCGCCCGCCACCGCCACAGCTGTCCGGCCGCCTACGATTCCTGCTATTTCCACTAGCGGAATCGTGCCATCGGGCCGCACTACGCCTGGGTCCACTCGCCGGCGCACCGGATCCGCCGAGCCAAACCGCCCCGGATTGACCGCCGCCCTAGTCGCCGCCTGCCCCGGATCCGTCGAGCCGCCCCGGTATTCGCCGCTCCGGTGAGCCCCTTTTCTTCCCCTTGGAGGTCGACCACTCATCAAACCCCGGTGATGCAAACTCAGATGCGGTTTTTTTGTAGATGGATTTGAGCCCTGCCCAACAATTTTTGCTCGAGGATTCATCCTCGTCCGACGACTCAAACATGGAGTCCATGCTCGAGCGCCACCGATAGCAGACGGTGGTGGCAGTCCTGGCCGTGAAGAAGGTCGAGGACCGAACCTGCAAGAGACGGTGAGGATCGACCGTCGGCCGTCTTTGCATCCGTCGCAACCTTATTCTCAGGAACAAGATGTTGATGCAAGACTACTTCGCGAACAATCCTACCTATCCATCGAACCTCTTTCGGAGAAGGTATCGAATGCGCCGATCCCTCTTCGTAAAAATTGTGCAAGCTTGCGAGGCCAATTCTAGGATTTTTACTCAAAGGAGAAACGTCGCGGGCTTGTTGGGTTTTAGAGCATATCAAAAAATCTCCGCATCCATGCGGGTGATTGCTTATTGCGTTCCGTCTGACTGTGCTGACGAGTATCTTCGCATTGGCGAAGATACTACAATTGAGTTAGTGTGTAGGTTCGCCAACGTGATCATCCGCGTCTTTGGTCCTGTCTATTTTCGTGCACCCAACGAGGAAGACACCAAAAAATTGATGGCAGCAAATGAGAAACGAGGTTGGCCCAGCATGCTAGGAATCATTGACTGCATGCATTGGACTTGGAAAAATTGTCCGAAGGCATGGCACGGGCAGTATTGTGGCAAGTCTCGTGATGCAACAATTGCGCCAGAGGCCGTTGCATCTGAGGATTTATGGATTTGGCATTGTTTTTTGGTATGTCGGGTACTCTCAACAATATCAATGTGTTGCAACGGCCTCATTTGTTTGCTAGACTTGCTAGTGATGATGCTCCTTCTTGCAACTTCACGGTGAATGGGCATGAGTACACAAAAGGGTACTATTTTGCAGATGGTATTTACCCTTCTTGGTGTACATTGTGAAGAGCATCAAAAAGCCCAAGACTAGGAAGCATATTGAATTTGCAAAGGTACAAGAGGCTGTCCGAAAAGATATTGAAAGAGCCTTTGGGGTTTTGCAATCTAGATTTGCCATTGTTCATGGTCCTGCTCGCTTTTGGGACAAGCCGACCTAGAAGAACATCATGACATGTTGTGTGATTCTTCATAACATGACCGTCGAAGATGAGAGGGACATGAACTTGGAGCTCTTCTATAACAATGTCGGCAGCCGTGTCAAACTAGTTAGAGACCCTAACCGCATACAAGCATTCCTTCAGACATCCCGACAGATTGATGATGCAAACACCCACCATCATCTTCAGGAGGATTTCATTGAGTACCACTGGCAGAGGCATGGTCAAAGGACTTGAGCACCATTGGCAAAGGCACCCGCCAATTTTACATTCATTTCATTTAATTCATGTGTGATCGGTATCATTGTTGTAATTGGGACAATTGTTGTATTGAATTATCAGTTTACTTTGATGGTTTGAATAATTATTGTAATTTGGATTCATAATATTCTTTATGTTATTTAAATTCATATTTCTGTGTTACATTTGAGCTATGTGTCAATTTCAGAAAACGTGTTTTGCGGGCTCGCACAGCGCCTTCAGCACCAACTAGGAGTTTTGGCGCCCACGCAGCTGCGCTCTTGGGCCGGCCCAATACGGTGCGCGCGGAAAAAGGGAAAGAAAAATTACACTAGCAAATGTATCGAACCTGCGACCACATGTTTTGTGCTAGGTTGCACTAACCACTCTACCCCTTGAGCGGGTTTGAACTATTACATATTTTTCATTTTATATTCTTTCCCTTTTCCTTTACCTTTTTTCCCTTTATTTCATTTTTAGTTTTCTAGTTTTTTATTCTTCCTTATTTGATGATTTTTTTTTCATATTTGTGAACTCTCTTCAAATCGCTGAACTTTTTCATTTGTTGATGAACTTTTTTTTTCAAATTTCATAAATATTTAAAAAAATCACAAATTCAAAAAGAAGTTGATCAGATTTGGAAAAATTGAAAAAAAATCATTGATTTAGAAAAAAAGTTCATCAAATTTGATAAAAGTTCCTCGAATTTGGAAAAAAGTTCATTGAATTTGAAGAAAGTTCATCGAATCAAAAAAAAGTTCATCAAATTTGAGAAAAGTACATCATAATTGGAAAAAGTTCAATGAATCTGAGAAAAGTTCATCGAATTTGAGTAAATTTCATCATAATTAGAAAAAGTTCATCGAATACGAAAAAAGTTCATTGATTTTGAGAAAAGTTCAACGGTTTTGAAAAAAATGTTCATCAGAAAAATGATTAATGGATCTTTAAAAACAACAACAAAAATTGAAAAAAAGTTCATCTAATTTTAAAATAAGTTCATCGATTTGATGAAAAAGTTCACGTATCTGCAAGATAGTTTATTGACCCAGGAAGAATAAAATAGAAAAAATAGAAAACAAAAAGGAAAAAGGAAAACGAAATAAAATGAAAAAAAGAAGAAGAAACGGAATGGGAAAGATAAGGGGAATGAAAGGTTCAAATTAACCACATCCGAGTAATTGGCTGGGTTGTTGCACCAGTCTGTACTGAAGAGGGAGGTTGCTGTTTCAAATCTCCGCAAGTGCTTTCTTTTTTTGCGGATTAAAAACACAGAAGAAAAAACTCCTATACGGACCGGCCCAGCGCGGGGCGCTGCAGGCGCCCGTTTTCTTTTTTTGCGGATTAAAAACACAGAAGAAATACAGAAGAAAAAACTCCTATACGGGCCGGCCCAGCGCGGGGCGCTGCAGGCGCCCGTTTGCAAAATACACATTAACGGGCGCCTGCAGCGCCAGATTCGCCGTTGCTCTCAGTCGGTAGCAGGAACGCACGAGTTACCGACGTATGGGCCTATGGCCCAACCGTCTAGCGATCTTGCATTACCATTGTCAAAACGGCCCACGCAATGCTTACAGCCTCGATTCCTCAAAAAAAAAAAAAGGATTCAACAGGAATCCGATTCCTAGCGAGTTTTTCTTTTTTGACATTCCGATTCCCAGCGAGTTTATAGTATCAGTTTTGCTAAAGCACATTTAGATGTGTCATAAGTATTGCACATCTAAGTCCTATGTCATTGATCTTGCGTTGAGATTCGTGTGGATATTTTTTCTTTTTCTTTTTTCTTTTCCTCTTTATACTTGATTCACTCACTTAGATGTGTAATAATTAAAGCACATCTAGATATGCCCTAGACACACCCAGCTTATAGTATCTCTAAGGATTAATTTGTTTCCGTTTTCCTTTCGACTATGCCGAAGATTTCCTCTCCTCATCTATATATTCGGGCCGGGCGCCGCGTCTTGTTCCACGGTTCCTCCCACCCATAGATCCAAGTTGCACACGCGCCGGGGTTCCGTTCCACTAGGGCTGGGAGCCATCTCGATCGCCGACATAAAACCTGTAGGACGTGCAGGCGCCTGGCGTGCAAGATGAGCAAGTCCTCCCTTACTCCACCCGGGGTGTCCATGGAGCTGCACGCCGGCAACCGCGAGCGCCTCGTCGCCGCGCTCAGCGCCCACCTCTCCGCCTCCGCCCGCCCTCTCCGTGGCGTCGCCTTTCTCAAGGTTCGTTTCTACGCTTGTTCCGTCGATCTCTCCCTATCGTATCCCTATTGATGTTCCTCCCTTAATCTGGTACGTCTACCCTTCTCAACTCTGAAGGGCGGCGAGGAGCAGACTCGTTACTGCAGCGACTACGTCGAGCTCTTCAGGTGAACGCGCCTGTCCCCACCTCCCTTTTGCCGTTTCCCGAATGCATAGCAGATTGAATTAATACATAATTGGTATTGTTAAATGTCTCCAGGCAGGAGAGCTACTTCGCTTATCTGTTCGGAGTGCAAGAGCCGGGGTTCTATGGTGCAGTCGTAAGTTCTCTTCTCTCTCATGGCACATCCCGCGTCCATGTACCAATTTTGTTTGCCTTCCACTTCCACGGCATGTAACGCATGCCGTATGTGCTTAATTACTGCTTATATAGATTAGAATCATCTAGCAATTTCTTGAAGGGATTCTCATTGGAAATCAATGTACCAATCCGTGCAAATATGCATAACACACTTGTAATGAATTTTGCGGATAACTTCAACCAAATAAGAAGGATATCTGTAATATATGCGATTAATTTTCTTGGGCTGAACCTCCGTGTTGAGGGATAGCCCAACACTCTTCTATAACTTCTAGTGTTACCACAAGTCATCCTTTATGAGGTGAATTCATGCATGCTTATCTCATGCCATGATTCTAACTTGCCCTTTTATTGTTCATATAGGACATTGCCTCTGGACAATCAATTTTATTTGCTCCAAGGTTGTCACCTGGCCACGCTGTTTGGATGGGTGTAAACACATTACCTTACTTCAAGGTACTTAATATTCTAGAGACCAAACTGTGCATGTGCCGTTACACTCCGTTTTAAATAATATTTCATTCAATATGTACAGGATAGGTACAAGGTCGATTTTGTGTTCTATGTTGATGAGCTTGCACAGGTTCTCCAAAGTCAATTTAGTGAGCATGGAGAGACGCCCCTTCTCTTTCTCTTATATGGCAAGAATACTGACAGCGGAAATTACTCAAAGCCTGCTAGTTTTGAGGTATGTGATATATAATTAGCCACACTTGCATGAAACGAAATACATGCTTAATTTGTAGTTTTGCCAAACACCATGACTATAAAGCGCAATCATTCGTTTTAATATTGCATTACCATGTTCTTTTGAATCTCAATGCTTAGTTTTATAGTGTTGTCAGGCATTGTCACTGGAAAGCGCAATCTCTCACATTAATAAATACTCCTATTGCATTACTATATGTTCTTTTTGACCTCAACTACATCTTGAAGTAAAAATCCATACTATTTTGTGATATGGTATACATACCGAAGTATAAGGAAGTAAATTTCTTCCACACCTTTTGTCTTTTTTGTTATGTACGTATTTGGGTTACTAACTTACCATGCATTTTCTTTGTCCATGTCAGGGGATAGAGAAATTTGACACTGATTTAAGCACGCTTCATCCTCTCTTAACTGAATGTCGTGTTATAAAATCTGACATGGAGCTTGCCCTCATTCAATATGCTAATGATGTCAGCTCAGAAGCACACATTGAGGTATAAAGAGTTATCAATGCTAATAATTTTTCCACCTTCACTGGTGGTATTATTTTATAGACATCCTATTCGCAGAAATATTCACTATGTATATCTATCATTTAGGTGTTACTACTTCCAACTCACATACTTAATATTTTTTAGAGTTAAATTAAACACTTCTGATTGTTAACTTGGCATTTTACAAGGTTATGAGGCAGATAAAACCAGGCATGAAGGAGTATCAGTTAGAAAGCATCTTTGTTGGTGCATCTAGGTACAGAGGCTGTCGACATTGCTCCTACACATGTATATGTGCTACTGGAGAGAACAGGCGAGTTTACTTTACATATTAATGTCAAATGTGACGCAAGTAATAAGTAGTTACAAATATGTAGAAATTGTCACTAATTGTTTTACTAATCATTTTCGTGCAACATATATGTAGAAGTTGTCACTTGTGCTAATGTGCATATCGCAATATCAAATCACCATCCCAATGCCAATTGTATACGTAGTTTTATGCATTGTTTCTAGATGAAGCTTGGAGAAAATTTTCTTTAAATTCTCTAACACCATGAACTTCTAGTGGTATGAGAAAACATCTTAGTATGGAGTTTTAGTGTCGGAATAAACTACTCACTTTAAATAATTTCAGCAGATCTCTCTTTTCAAGTTCACTTATTTATATTCACAACACTGCCTATTTGTTTATTGAATAGGTGAATAGCTATGGAAAGTTATGTAGGAATGTTTTCTTAGTTAATTCAAAATGATAGGCCCATGCCTATTGTATATGAGTTTGTTCAAGTTGGAATATCTTGTTTGCTATATAACTCTAGTGCTTATCTTACAGTTCCATTCTTCATTATGGACATGCCGGAGCTCCAAATGACCGGGTACACTTTTCTACTCCCTCCATTCCCTTATACAAGGCCACTATCAAAAATACATTTTGCATCAATACAAGGCCACCAACAGTAACCGAGGCAAAAAATAATGATGTTTCCTCCTACTAGCAACTTTTTAATAATTACATGCATGTAGTCATAATGACACTTAGCTATTTCCTTTCCATTCATTCGTTGCATGCTTATGGCGTATTAATGATTCCGGTTAATAAGAAGAAAAGTTGACTTACAAAGCAATCATTAAATTTTATCTTGGTACCTGTAATATGAGTTTGTGGCCATGTATAAGGGAATGGAGGAAGTATGATGCTTATGTCCAATAGCTTACTTTTGGTGTTATTTTGCTTGCTCGATCTTATAAATCGCACTGGCGACCAAATTTAGATTATGTTTTCCATAGCTCAAAAATCTTAGGAGAATGATTAGTTCTCATAATACTAGCTATTTGGAAAAGGGTATGCTAGCTTTATTTTAGTTTCAGACAGTAGGGTTCACGTACCTTTTTCTTTGTTAACTGATTTTTTTAAGAAAAAATTTGTAAAGTATATAGTTGTTAAGTACCATGAGATCTTGAAATTTGTAAGTTTGAGCAATGTTCATAATTCATGCATATTGGAGAAATGCAAACAGTGATGAGATGATCATAGGTTGGTTGGTATCTCATTTAATTAAACAAATAGCCTATGAGATTCATGAACTAAATGTTGTATCATGTCTGCTACCATCATTAGCGTGTCCGAAGAAAATAATCTCCACTTGAAGCATATGTGTGTCAGCATTAGGTGATAATGTTCACAGTGAGAGTTAGACAATTTTGAACAATTTTGAATGAAACTTGTACAATTGGATTGGTGAAGGACCATAATTTAACTATCTTTAATGTTTTGTTGGACCAATTAATCAAGTAATAAAGGGAAAACTATAATACCAAACATATGAACCATAGGATAGAAATCGAATGAAGGAATAGCTATGGAGGGTCTTGAAGTATTATTGGGTGTTCATGATTTATTTAGGGGGACGTGGAAAAAATGAGTGGCTAGATAAGGGGGTGTCCTGAAGCCTATGCTCTACAACAGGTTTACATGCTTTAATATCTGTGCTAGACAACCCAACTTATGACACCAAAATTTCTCTTTTATGTTTCTTCAAAATAAAACAACATATGAACCTCAAACTTTGAAAGACACCAAAACATTCTAGCTAGAATGTGGGAAAAAACTTTCAGATTTTTTGGTCATACATAAATATACGAAATGAGATTTTTTTTATTAAAATGTACTTTTTAATATTTGTGATGCACGAAAAATTCCGAAAGCTTTTTTGCCACATTCTAGTATGAATGTTTTGTTGAGCTGCCAAGTTTGAAGTTCACATGTTGTTCCATATGGGAGAAACAAAAAAGACAAAAGTACTTGCACGAATCGCGATCCAAAAATGAGTGGTTAGATAAGGGGGTGTCCTGACGGAAAATGCCATCGGAGGCCGAGCTCCAGTGAGCTCGTTTGAGCACGAAAAATTCCAAATTTATTTTTTGAACACACATGCACATGTATACTATGTATATGCAAAATTTCACAGTATTATACGTTTACATGTGGCCTACAGGAAAAAGACAAATACATATTTTTTAATGGGCCTTTTATTTTTGTTATTGGGCCAGAAATTTGTTATTTTTGTACAGCCTACAAATCACAACATTTTTCGACAAAATTTAACACGTTCTTGCGGAATACATATAAGTTTTCATGATATTTTTTTTAGATTTTTTTGGAACTTTTAAATACGCTTTTTGATTTTTTTTCAAAATACCGAGCTCACTGGAGCTCGGCCTCCAAAAATCCGCACTCGGTGTCCTGAAGCCTATGCTCTATAACATGTTTACCTTATTTAGGGGAGGAGTACGCAGTTTCCCCTTTTCTCATACTTACTTATCTACTACATTTTCAGACGTTGAATGATGGAGACATGGCTCTAATGGACATGGGAGCTGAATACAATTTCTATGGTTCTGACATCACATGTTCATACCCTGTAAGTCGTTTGGAATATTCATACCGCTATTTTGATACTCTTTTCCAATATCAATATCAGCTTTTGTAATTTATTGTTAAAAGTGTTATTTACACCGTACCCTCGGGTTCTTTATTTTTCAGTTCAGTCCAATGATATGTTAGGATTATTTTTTATTCAACAAGGACTGACATCGAGTCATAGCTGATGTAATTATTGCATCTGGACTGGAACTAATAACCTCGATATAAACTGTCGCAGTCTTCTGTTTATCACATCTTAATATAGTGTTTGTCTTGTAATGCTATATCTGAATGAGTTTATGTCTTTTTAGATAAATGGAAAATTCAACAGAAACCAGACAGTGATATACAATGTAAGTACCTGGTGGTTAACATATCCATTTAGCTTTTTTAATTCTTTATTGATACAAGACTGACTGTGTTTTACAGGCTGTCCTTAAGGCTCATAATGATGTGATATCACATATGCAGCCTGGAGTAAAATGGATCGATATGCACAAGTAAGAATTATCTGTCCTCACTTATAGAACCATGCAATTTTTAATCATCCCTGATGTTTTTTTTCTGTTGTCAAATGTGGTTTATGAGAAATGATTGTGCTTTAATGTAGTACAATTTACAATCTGCATACAATCATTAAGTGTGCTTGGTCTAAAGATTATTTATTATTGTATCTGAGTGGTCAAATTGGGTTCGAGAGAAATACTTGGAAGTAATTTTTCAGCTCTTTTAGCCTAATGTGTCAATCTGTTTAACTATAACCAAATCACACTTGTGTCTCCCTCTGATTGTCTATCATTGTCTTTAATTGTTTAAGCATCATTTGAACTTTTTTGCAGGCTGGCAGAGCAGACAATACTCGAGTCCCTAAAGAAAGAAAATATTATTCATGGGTGCGTGTGGGATCTAATTATTTGTCCTTATTGAACTTATATATGATAATATGTCAAGCTTGTTGTTGATTTATCTGTTTCCCATAATCATTTATTTCAGTGATATTGCTGCAATGATGAACCGAAGGTTGGGTGCTGTTTTCATGCCTCATGGTCTTGGGCATTTACTTGGAATTGACACCCATGATCCCGGAGGCTACCCCGAGGTTAGATTCCGACTTTATCATGCATTCATTTTAATCATTTCATATACTTACCTCCTTTCAACTTAGACTAATGCTTGTTTCTCGACCTTAGGGCTTAGAGAGGCCAAAGGAGCCAGGATTGAGATCCTTGCGGACCATCAGAGAACTTAAAGAAGGCATGGTAAGTAATTACCTTTTATGATAAATTTATTCAAATTTAGTAGCACGCAGTGCTCTTTCATTTTATGCACACTTGTTTGAGAAGTTACTGGGATGCCATGTTACTCGGTAATTCATGAACTCTTGTGTTAATATATTATCTTTTCCACAGACTACATCATGATGTATAGGTAAATTGTTGGTGCTTAGTTTTGTGTGTTTCCCTGTCTATGGAATTCTCACTTTGGAAAGTATTCCCTTTTCTGTCCTTGTCGATTATTAATAGGCAAACTACTTTTTGAAAACATTGTGCATAAACGCCCTGAGAACCTTTCCGCTTGTAGTCTTTCTACTTGTCTTATAACAAAACATTTGAGCTCCTGTGGTATGTATTGCAGGTTATTACGGTCGAGCCCGGCTGTTATTTCATCGACACTTTACTGAGGCATGCCAGGGATGACCCAATTTCCTCAAAGTTTTTCAACTGGGAGAAGATAGAAATTTACAAAAGCTCTGGTGGTGTTCGGGTTGAAAGTAATATGGTATGTGTTGGTTGCGCTTTTCTGATACATGACAATACAACCCAAGAAATGCATTACACCATAATGATTTCTTTACTGTTGGTGCACTCCTACTTATAATGGCTAACTTATAGTACGTAGAAAATAAATCAAATACATTATATTATATCTGTTTCAAGTTGTTTGGCAGAATCGCCTCTCTTTGTTTTCCTTATTATTTTTAATCTTTTTTAGCTGTGTGTATTCTCGAAGTCTCGACTTGGTCTTGATATTGTGTCGTTGCAGAGGCAGGGTGTAATTGGTGATCTTGATATTGATATATTACCCTTTGTCGAAAAAATTAGTTATGTTAATATTAACTATCGAAAGACGTAGGCTGTGAGAAACACAAGATGGATGAAATATGCATTGATAGACCTTGGGAGTCGAACATCAGTCAGGGGAAGTGTGAATCTTGAATAATCTTTGTCCTGGACTTTCTTTTGGTATAGAAAGGGGAGTTCTGTTGAGTGCTCCCCATTAGAAAACCAAGGCAGTGAGGCTCTTTGGGCATGGCGTTAACTACTTCCTCAGGTTCCATGATACTACCTCTGTCCCATGTAGTGCCAAAAACGTTCTTATATTATGGGACGGAGGGAGTAGTTGTTTTTCTCAACACAATCTCTAAAATAACTTTGACCACTATGTTCTATTGTAATTTGATGCTAAAAACCACAAAAAAGTATCCAGTTTGGAACATCGGAAGTACATTTTGATACAAATTTACGTGTGAATTGTAGATATCGTGTCAATGTATTCTTCAATAGACTGGTAGCAATTTTTTTGAAAGTTTGACTTCCCATATGCCCAAAATAACAACTTTTAGGGAAACAGAGGGATTAGTTTTACAATGAGTAATAGCTTCATGTCCACAACCGTACTCACTGTAACGATTAGTGTGAATAGGAACTTAAGAATTTGCTTAGAGCCACATAGCATGTATTACTTGATCCTAATACATCTACGTAACTATATGGGACATTGTGGCTAGTACCATTACCATATACCCATATATTCCGAAATTTGCAGAACTCTTCAAATTGTAAGTTGGCCGGTTTTTCTTGGAAGTTGATCATGAGCCAGGGTTACCCTGGCTATTGCAAGTTTCCATCAACTTTACATCTTCGTTTTTGTTCTTAGTGAACCTCATGGAGCTTGATAAGCATATTTTGTTGAGTACCAAAAACTTCTAATCTAATGCAGATTTTCTCTTTCTCAAGTAGTACAAGTTATAGGAGCCAAGCTCAACATTCGCTTCTGTAGCATCCATATTGCATTTACCTTTACCATTTGTTGTTCATTTCCACACTAATAATGCAGTATATCATTGCAGTATGTGACGGCACAAGGATGCAAGAACCTGACTAACTGCCCCCGAGAGATCAGGGAAATTGAAGCGGTAATGGCTGGCGCGCCTTGGCATTCACGTGACACCCTTTCCAGTACAGAGAATGCCTCCCCAAAGCACTTCAATTTGCCATGCCCTTGAGAGAAAAAAAAAACATAAAGTAGTAATTTTCTGAAATATAGGATACCTTGATAAATAGCAAGCCTCTCACAAGCTGTTGATTTGGTTTGAGTATGATTATAAGTGGCATCTCATATGTCCACTTATAGACCCAGTGATGTCAGTCACTTGTAGGGTCTCCACTCCACTATGTGAACTAAAAGGTTCAAGGTCCTTGCAGTTAGTTCAACCATCTCTGTTCTGAACCAGCAACTGTATTGACAAAAATTAAGTGAATGATCATGCAACAATTTTTTTTGTATCATCATAAGTATAAGCCCGTCTAGTTAATTATTCCTGCAAAAAAGAAAGTTCTTATGCAGGGTTTGTTGCACAAAGTTTATAACTTATGAATCTTGATGGATTTTTTTACGTGAACAATTCTCAAGTTTCTACATGTTTGTTTAGTGACTTTTTCCTCATATAAGTCTCATATATTCGACCTTTTGAGAGAATTTTGCACAAGTGCCCTATCTTAAATGTTTTTGGCCCCACTCCGATGGGCTACCATCTGTTTTTGTTGATTAGATTAGAAGTTGTCTTATCCGCCCACAACCGAGTGGGAGTTACCAATCTCGTCACCCTCGCCTTCCCTGTCACCGATGTCCTCAGTGTCCTTTGCCGTCGTGCTACCGCAGTCATCTCTCCCTAATAATAAACCACACATTGCTTATGGTTGTTCTTTATGCCTTTTTACAAAACAGCCCCTATAGTTTTGGATATTTAACCCGCAATGCATAAATCAACCTGAACCAGTACATGGTACATAAAAGAAGAAAAGTACTCGTCTAAAATAAACCCTCACCTCAAAATCCAAGTTTGTACCTTGTACTTATGATCCCGGTCTGATCCCGACCCTGAACCATCGGGAAACATTGCATCCCACCCAGGATCAGAATCTAGTCTCACTTACATCCTGACCCCACGTGTCAATCCATCCACTATTCCCAGTGCCTCTCTCTCTCTCTCTCCTGAAATCAGACGTGTCTGTGCCGCGTTGCCGTACGCGTTGTGCGCCGTCGTGCACGGCTGCAGTCCACGCCAGGACCCAGGCCGCGCGCCAGTAGTACGCCCCATGCCGAGGAGTCTGCGCCTCTGCGGTCTCATCATGAGTGGAGGAGAGAAGATGATGAAATGGTGGCCGCACATCGGTGCTCCCCTGGCCGTGCTGTTCATGGGGTAGCACCTCATCGAGTAGCTTGACGTGGTGTGTGCGTGCTGTTGGAATTTTGCTAGTAGGCCTTTGGCCCAAAGCCCAACTAAAATTCTGAAATTCTCTTGGCCCATTCATGCACACATGTGAGTGGAGTGAGTGAGGCTAAAGTTTAATCCCACCCCGGAAGTTGAGAGAGAGTTGCACCTCTTTATAAGGTGAGCTCTTCTACCACTTGTATGAGCATGAGAAGAGGAGACCTACACGCGCTCCTCCTCCTCGCTCGCCACGCCACGCCACGCCACGCCTCGCCTCGCCTCGCCTCGCCTCGCCTCGCCTCGCCTCGCCTCGTCATGACGCGCCGCGAGTTGCGGGATCGAGCCGAGGACAGAGCTATGCACGTTGTCTATATTTTTGCTGCATGGGAAAATTAATGAGTCATTAATTAATAATTAACGAACGCGTTAATTACTGAGGTGGCGCACGAGAGCAGTCTACTGGTTTCAGACCATGGGCTGCTATGATGCCATCAAGGGCAAGCCTGAGGGCGATCTTAATCCAGCACAGCTGAAAGCTTTTGAGAAGATCGATACCCTCTTTAAAGGCGCTCTTCTGAGTGTTCTTGATGACTCCATTGTGGATTCGTATATGTCGTTTGACAACGGCAAGGACATGTGGGCTGCGCTCGAGGCCAAGTTTGGTGCCTCGGACACCGGCAGCGAGTTGTACGTCATGAAGCAATTCTATGACTACAAGATGACTGATGAGCGCCCTGTTGTACAGCAGGCTCATGAGATACAGTCGCTCGCAAAAGAACTTGAGTACTTCAAGTGTGTGTTGCCGGACAAATTTGTTGCCGGAGGCATCATTGCCAAGCTTCCACCTTCGTGGAACAATTTTGCTACTTCCCTGAAACACAAGAGACAGGAGTTTTCCATTGCGGATCTCATTGGTACTCTTGATGTTGAAGAGAAGGCGAGAGCAAAGGACACACGTGCTTGAGTTGCTGAGGGAGGTTCTAGTGCCCATATGGTACAGAAGAAGAACTCCCAGCCCAACAAGTTCAAAAACAATAAGAAGAAAACTCAGGGCAAAGGCAAGTTTGATACAAAGAACAAGCCATCACATTCTACCAACTTCAAGAAGAATTCTCATAAGAAGGGAAAGGGACTTTGCCATGTCTGCGATGATCCTAATCACTGGGCTTCGAAGTGTCCTAACCGCTTTGAGGAGCGCGAACATGAGAAGAGCGGCAAGTCCGCTAATGTTGTCATCGGTGATACTGATATGAAGGAATCAGGGTACGGTATTTTTCCTACCATCCTTTCAGTATTTCAATCCCCTGATTGGTTAATTGACACCGGTGCCAATGTACATGTTTGTGCTGACACCTCCATGTTTTCTTCTTACCAGGCAACAGGGACTTCACCTGTGCTGATGGGGAACGGGTCACATGCCATCGTTCGAGGTGTTGGTACGGTCGATCTGAAGTTTATTCGGGGAAGACTGTGCGTCTGAAGAACGTTCATCATGTGCCGTCCATCAATAAAAATCTCATTAGCGGTTCCCGTTTATGTCGATATGGTTTTAAGTTGGTTTTCGAATCCAATAAAGTTGTAATTTCTAAGTGTGGACAATTTGTTGGAAAAGGCTATGAGTGCGGAGGCTTGTTCCGCCTATCTTTGTCAGATATTTGCATTAAAGTTATTAATAATGTTTGCCACAATAATGAGTCTGATATTTGGCATTCACGACTCTGTCATATTAACTTTGGTTGCATGACGCGGTTAGCCAATATGAATTTAATTCCGAAAATCTCTATTGTCAAAGGCTCCAAGTGCCAAGTATGTGTGCAAGCTAAGCAACCTCGCAAGTCCCATAAGACTGCAGAGGCAAGAGACTTGGCGCCACTACAGCTTATACATTCTGATCTTTGTGAGATGAATGGCGTGTTGACAAAAGGTGGAAAGAGATACTTCATGACGTTGATTGATGACTCCACTAGATATTGTTATGTGTATCTTCTGAAATCAAAAGATGAGGCTTTGACTTTCTTTAAAAACTATAAAGCTGAGGCAGATAACCAACTTGATCGAAAAATTAAACGGCTTAGGTCCGATCGTGGTGGAGAGTATTTTTCCAATGAATTTGATCTGTTTTGTGCAGAACATGGTATAATCCATGAGAGGACACCTCCCTACTCACCCCAGTCAAATGGGGTAGCCGAAAGAAAGAACCGAACTCTAACTGATATGGTTAACACCATGTTAGACACTTTAGGTCTATCCAAGGAATGGTGGGGGGAGGCGTTAATGACTGCGTGTCATGTCCTAAACCGATTTCCCACAAAGCATAAGACCATGACTTCATTTGAGGAATGGGAAAGGAAAAGGTTGAAACTCTCTTACCTACGTACTTGGGGTTGTTTGGCGAAAGTCAATATACTAATTCCAAAGAAGCGCAAGCTTGGACCAAAAACCATGGATTGTGTTCTTCTAGGCTATGCTTTTCATAGCATCGACTATAGATTTTTGATAATAAAATCTGAGGTATCCGACATGCATGTTGGTACGATTATGGAATCAAATGATGCAACTTTCTTTGAGGACATATTTCCTATGAAGGATATGTCGAGTTCATCGAATCAGGAGATACCTACTCCATCTAGTGAGGAATTCACTGTAATTCCTGAACCCACCATTGCGATGGAACATGTTGAGAATCTTGTTGAGGGTAACAATGGAACTCCTATGAGGAGTAAGAGACAGAGGACTGCAAAGTCTTTTGGTGATGATTTCATTGTGTACCTCGTGGATGACACACCCAGGACTATTTCAAAAGCCTATGCATCTCCTGATGCTGACTACTGGAAGGAAGCTGTACGTAGCGAGATGGATTCCATCTTAGCTAACTGTACCTGGGAGATCACTGACCGTCCTTATGGGTGCAAACCTGTAGGATGTAAGTGGGTGTTCAAGAAGAAGCTTAGACCTGATGGTACGATTGAAAAGTACAAGGCACGGCTTGTGGCCAAGGGTTATACCCAGAAAGAAGGTGAAGACTTCTTTGATACTTACTCACCCGTGGCTAGACTGACCACAATTCGGGTGCTACTATCACTGGCTGCCTCACATGGTCTTCTCGTTCATCAAATGGACGTTAAGATGGCTTTCCTCAATGGAGAGTTGAAGGAGGAAATTTACATGGATCAGCCAGATGGTTTTGTAGTATCTGGTCAAGAAGGAAAGGTGTGCAAGTTATTAAAGTCTTTATATGGCCTTAAACAAGCTCCTAAGGAGTGGCATGAGAAGTTCGAAAGAACATTAACTGCTGTCGGCTTTGTAGTAAACGATGGTGACAAGTGCGTATACTATCGCCATGGTGGGGGCGAAGGAGTTATTCTTTGTCTGTATGTCGACGACATATTGATCTTTGGAACCAAACTTGATTTAATCAAGGAGGTTAAGTATTTCTTATCTCGCTGTTTTGAGATGAAGGATCTAGGAGTAGCTGATGTTATCTTAAACATCAAGCTGTTGAGAGATGAGAATGGTGGGATCACACTGCTTCAGTCTCATTATGTGGAAAAGGTCTTGAGTCGTTTTGGGTATAGCGACTGCACGCCTTCTCCAACTCCATATGATGCTAGTGTGTTGCTTCGAAAGAATCGACGGATTGCTAGAGATCAGCTGAGGTATTCTCAGATTATTGGCTCGCTTATGTATTTGGCGAGTGCCACGAGGCCTGACATCTCTTTTGCTGTGAGCAAGCTGAGTTGGTTTGTGTCAAAACTGGGAGATGATCATTGGCATGCGCTTGAGAGAGTTGTGCGCTATTTAAAAGGCACCGCGAGCTATGGGATTCACTACACCGGGTATCCAAGGGTACTGGAGGGTTATAGTGACTCAAACTGGATATCTGATGCTGATGAGATTAAGGCCACAAGTGGTTATGTTTTTACACTTGGTGGTGGCGCTGTTTCCTGAAAGTCTTGCAAGCAGACCATCTTAACGAGGTCAACTATGGAAGCAGAACTCACAGCATTAGACACTGCCACTGTTGAAGCAGAGTGGCTTCGTGAACTCTTGATGGACTTACCTATGGTTGAAAAACCAATACCCCCTATCCTGATGAACTGTGATAATCAAATTGTGATCGTCAAGATAAACAGTTCTAAGGACAATATGAAGTCCTCAAGGCATGTGAAGAGGAGACTAAAATCTGTCAGAAAATTGAGGAACTCCGGAGTTATTACGTTGGATTATATCCAAACGTCGAAAAATTTGGCAGATCCCTTCACAAAGGGTCTATCACGTAATGTGATAGATGCATCGATGGAGATGGGTTTGAGACCCACCGCATGAGTTGTCCATAGTGGTAAACCACTCTATGTGATCGGAGATCCCGTGAAGTAGAAGTGGGAGACAAGCTGTTGGTCAGCTGGGAGGAGAGTATCCCTATATTAATTATCCCACTCCGTGAAGATGCAATACTCTCCTGATCTGCATGGCAGGTTGATACTTATGTTAATGTGTTCCAAGTGGCTTATTCGGGTAAGCAGAGATGTTGTCCTACAGAATATCTTCTGAGGAACACACCTATATGAATTTGACTGTTAACATCGCAGTCTGTGAGAATTGGGTGTTCTCTAATAAATTCATGAAAGGCCCTGGAGTATGACGTATATGATCCACCCGCGGGGAAGCCTTGCGGCAGCCTAGTATCAGTCAAGAATTTGTGTGAAACTAGTTTCACAAAAAACTTGTAGTTCAAGGCATAGTCCACTATTCAAGTTGTGATCTAGTGTAGCATAAATTTCTAAGTGGAAGTTCAACTTCACAGTCTTCACTAAGCACCGATATATAAAACAATGTTTTGGAACTAAATGATGAGATGTGCCAATGAGACTTTATGGGGGATTGTTGGAATTTTGCCAGTAGGCCTTTGGCCCAAAGCCCAACTCATGCACACATGTGAGTGGAGTGAGTGAGGCTAAAGTTTAGTCCCACCCCGGAAGTTGAGAGAGAGTTGCACCTCTTTATAAGGTGAGCTCTTCTACCACTTGTATGAGCATGAGAAGAGGAGACCTACACGCGCGCTCCTCCTCCTCGCTCGCCACGCCACGCCTCGCCTCGCCTCGTCACGACGCGCCGCGCCGCGTCGCGGGATTGAGCCGAGCCGAGGACAGAGCTATGCACGTTGTCTATATTTTTGCTACATGGAAAAATTAATGAGTCATTAATTAATAATTAACGGACGCGTTAATTACTGAACTGTTTCTGATTCTTTTGGATCGTGACGACTCGGACGTGGGGTTTACTCCCACGACCTATCCGGCCCGCACTATATAGTCAGGCAGACGTCTACCCTAGCCGCCGCCGCTTCGTATGGTTTCTCACCATCGTTCCAGATGATTGCGCCGCCAAGCAAGTCTTCTCCATCCCCCCTTTCGGCGTGCACCGCGAGAAGGGACAGCAGGCCTCCGGAACCCCGCCTCTCGTGATCTTGTACGGGAGAGGGGCGATCAGGTTTTTGGGGAGCGCACTCGCGCGACTGCTGGCAGCGACGACTTCGCGAACGACGACTTCTTCCCCGACCTCGGCAACCTCGTCCTCGACGACATGGGCGACAACGTCAACACCGGCAGTGCTGCACCCGCTGCAGCATATGTGATTCTATCCTTCCTGTTCGAGATCGTGGTAGAATTCATGCTTCTAGTATGTGCCCTAGATATGATATGTTCATCTGCTATGCTAGTTCGCATGATTACTTTAATCTCTGCTGCTGTGGTCATGATTTATCTTCTGTTTATTCGGATTAAATCTCGTAGTAATTTGCTCATATTTCCAACACGTGCGTGTGACCACGGCTCTCCGGGCCGCCGCCATGAACGAGCATGGAGCGCAGGCGAACAATGCAGGTATTGCCAGTGCGAGGAATGGAATTCACCGCAGCGTGCGCATGCTGGTCTTGTCGGTACAGCCCGGACGGCGTCGGTCGCCACAGTGACTAGTACGGTGAGACAGAAATAATACACGAGCCAAGCACCTTCCGAGGTAATCATGCACAAGTATACAGCAGAACACATACGCACGTACAACACAGCAAGTTGCTTGACCAATTCTGGCCGCCGGCTAGACGCGTATATGTACGCATGCACAGGAGTGCTTCTGATCCATTCCCAGCGCGAAGATTAATATGACGCATGGGTCCACTTAATCGGTGAGAGTTGAAAATTATCCCAGCGGGATTGTATTTTTCCAGATGTATCAAATTGGTCTAAACTAATTGAGAGGGTTGGGATCAGACCGGGATCATGACTATACGGTACAAACTTCAGAGATTTTAAGGTGAAGGTTCCATTTCGACGAGTTCTACAACCTCAAAGTTTAAAATAGACTTCACTCAAAAAGTAACCCAGCCACCCGCACGCCCCTGCCCTCTCAATCCCCATCTTCACGTCCAGCGCGCCACCTCCTGCAATGCCCGGCCCGCCTCACCGCGCGCCGAGGGCCTATTGGAAATATGAGTAATTTATCAAATAATTTTATTAACGGAAATACTAGATAACGCATGACTAATATAGCAAAGATAAAGTAAGTCATGCAAACTGATAGAGAGAAGGTAAATAGCATCTGCATATATGAACTAGAATGAAACACATCTAGAACAGACACTGGAGCAAGAAATTGTGATAGAATCTCTAACATAAAGAGTATGAGAACGTACGGAACGAGATCAAAAGAACCGGGAACGGGAGCAGAAGCACCGGTCTTGGGGTCGGTGTCCTCGCTAGCCATGTCGTCGACGAGGTTGTCGACGTCGGGGAAGAAGTCGTCGTCGGGGAAGTAGTCGTAGGAGTCCGGGGCGTCCATGACGAAGAAGTCAGTAGTCGCGCCGAGCGCTCCTCAAAAACCTTATCACCCTTCTCCCGTACAGGACTCAAAGAGGTGGAGTTTCAGAGGCCTACTGTCCCGACCTGCGGTGCACGCCGCAAGCCGGGATGGGGAAGATCGTAGCAGCAGCGAAGTGGTCAGGAACTTTGTGGCGAGAGGAAGAGGATCTTCTGGTGCGTCTCTCTGAGAGGAGTGACCTCCCTTTTATAGGCGCAACTGAAGGATGCGAGAGGCTGTGCCGGGAGGTGAAGGGAACGAGAGAGATGAAACGAACAAGCAGCAGCCAAAGGGTGCAGCGTTCGTATTCAGTATCCACTACAGCAAAACTTTCCAGCTCCCGAGTGACCTTTCGTATACCCGTAGTGCGTGGCAAAAATTTAGACATCGGCACGGCTCATTCCCGCAACCCACGGTGCGTCGTAACGAGGCGGGTGGCGGAGGAGGAGCGCGCGTGGATGTCCCTCTTGTTCTCATACTCATACAAGTGGGGAAAGAACCTCCCTTATAAAGAGGTCCAACTCCCTCTAAATTAGCAATGTGGGACTAAACCTTAATTCCACCTCTTGCCTTGCACGAATGGGTTGCGTGGGCCTCTAGGATTTATTAGGAATTTTTGAAACTGCTATTGGGCTTGGCCTAAAATAGACAAAATTCCTGCAATCCCCCACCAGATCCCAGAGGTACACAAAATTTGCCTTTGGTTCCAAAACACTGTTTTATATACCGGTACTGCAGTGGAGACTATTAAGTTGAACTTCCACCTAGAACTCTATGCTACACTAGTAAGCAACTTGAACAGTGGACTGGGCCTTGAACTGCAAGTTTTCTACGAATCTAGTTTCACACAAAGCCTTGACCGATACTGGCCTACCGTGGATCTTCCCCGCGGGTGGAGCTTATGCGCCATACTCCGAGACCTTTCATGAGTTTACTGGAGAGAACTCTACTCTCATAGATTGCGACGTTTAACAATCAGACTCATATTGTGTGTTCTTTAAAAGATATTCTGCAGGACAACATCTCTACTTCAATGAGCCACTTAGAACACATTAAGATATACATCAATCTGTCATGCAGATTTAGGAGAGTATTGCATCTTCATGGAATGGTATTGTTAACAATAAGGATACTCTCCTCTTAGTTGACCAATAGTCTGTCTTCCACATCTAATTCACGGGATCTCAGATCACAAAGAATAGGTTACCATTGTGAACAACTCATATTGTGGGTCTCATACCCATCTCCCTCGATGCATTATCTATCACATTACGTGATAGACCCTTAGTAAAAGGATCTGCCATATTTTTAGACATTTGGATATAATCCAATGCAATAACTCCGGAGTTTCTCATTTTTTTGACAGATTTTAACCTTCTCTGAACGTGTCTTGATGACTTCATGTTATCCTTTGAAATGTTCACTTTCGTGATCACAGTTTGATTGCCGCGGTTCATAAGGATACCTGGTACAGGTTTCTCAACAATCAGCAAGTCATTCAAAAGCCGACGAAGTCAATCTGCTTCAACCGTAATTGTATCTAGTGCTGTGAGTTCTGCTTCCATTGTTGTTCTTGTTAAGAGGGTCTGCTTGCAAGACTTCCAAGAAACAGTGCCACCTCCATGAGTGAATACATATCCACTCGTGGCCTTTATCTCATCAGTATCAGAGATCCAATTTGAGTCACTATACCCTTCAAGCACCTTTGGTGCCCAGTGTAGTGAATTCCATAATTCGCAATGCCTTTCAAATAATGCAAAACTCTCTCTAGAGCTTTCCAATGCATATCTCCTAGTTTTGAGACAAACCGGCTCAGTTTGCTAACAGCAAAAGAGATGTCAGGTCTTTTAGCACTAGTTAAATACATAAGCGAGCCACTGATCTAAGAATATTTCAATTGGTCTCTAGCAATTTTCGATTCTTTCAAAACAACACACTAACATCATATGGTGTTGAAGAGGGCTTGCAGTCACTGTAGCCAAAGCGACTTAAGATCTTTTTCACATAGTGAGATTGAAGCAATGTAATCCCACCATCATCATCTCTCGACAATTTGATGTTCAGAATGACATCAGCCACTCCTAAATCATTCATCTTAAAGCAACGAGATAGGAAATCCTTGACCTTCTTAATAACCTTCAGATTTGTTCCGAAAATTAGTATGTCATCAACATACAAGCAAAGGATAACTCCCTCGCCCCCACCATGGCAATAGTACACACATTTATCAGCTTCGTTTACAACAAAGCCTGCGGCTGTTAAAGTTCTTTCAAACTTCGCATGCCACTGCTTGGGTGCTTTCTTAAGTCCATATAAAGACTTCAGAAACTTGCACACTTTTACTTCCTGACCATCTACTACAAACCCATCTGGTTGTTCCATATAAATTTCCTCTTCTAACTCTCCATTTAGGAAAGCAGTCTTAACATCCATTTGATGAACGAGAAGACCATGTGAGGCAGCAAGTGAAAGTAGTACTCGAATAGTGGTCAGTCGAGCCACGTGTGAGTAAGTATCAAAGAAGTCTTCACCTTCCTTTGGGTTATAACCCTTAGCCACGAGTCGAGCCTTGTACTTCTCAATAGTACCATCAGGCCTAAGCTTCTTCTTAAATACCCATTTGCATC
The DNA here is from genome assembly GCF_003073215.2 of Triticum urartu. NCBI lineage: Eukaryota > Viridiplantae > Streptophyta > Magnoliopsida > Poales > Poaceae > Triticum > Triticum urartu. The sequence continues at coordinate 377,621,108 of NC_053026.1, read as the reverse complement.
CTATAGGTTTGTGAAGGAAATATGCCCTAGAGGAAATAATAAAGTTATTATTTATTTCCTTATAATCATGATAAATGTTTGTTATTCATGCTAGAATTGTATTAACCGGAAACATAATACATGTGTGAATACATAGACAAACAAAGTGTCACTAGTATGCCTCTACTTGACTAGCTCGTTAATCAAAGATGGTTATGTTTCCTAACCATGAACAATGAGTTGTTATTTGATTAACGAGGTCACATCATTAGTTGAATGATCTGATTGACATGACCCATTCCATTAGCTTAGCACCCGATCGTTTAGTATGTTGCTATTGCTTTCTTCATGACTTATACATGTTCCTATAACTATGAGATTATGCAACTCCCGTTTACCGGAGGAACACTTTGGGTACTACCAAACGTCACAACATAACTGGGTGATTATAAAGGAGTACTACAGGTGTCTCCAATGGTACATGTTGGGTTGGCGTATTTCGAGATTAGGTTTTGTCACTCCGATTGTCGGAGAGGTATCTCTGGGGCCCTCTCGGTAATACACATCACATAAGCCTTGCAAGCATTGTAACTAAGATGTTAGTTGTGAGATGATGTATTACGGAACGAGTAAAGAGACTTGCCGGTAACGAGATTGAACTAGGTATTGGATACCGACGATCGAATCTGACGATCAAATCTCGGGCAAGTAACATACCGATGACAAAGGGAACAACGTATGTTGTTATGCGGTTTGACCGATAAAGATCTTCGTAGAATATGTAGGAGCCAATATGGGCATCCAGGTCCCGCTATTGGTTATTGACCGGAGACGTGTCTCGGTCATGTCTACATTGTTCTCGAACCCGTAGGGTCCGCACGCTTAAGGTTACGATGACAGTTATATTATGAGTTTATGCATTTTGATATACCGAAGGTTGTTCGGAGTCCCGGATGTGATCACGGACATGACGAGGAGTCTCGAAATGGTCGAGACGTAAAGATTGATATATTGGAAGCCTATGTTTGGATATCGGAAGTGTTCCGGGTGAAATCGGGATTTTACCGGAGTACCGGGAGGTTACCGGAACCCCCCGGGAGCCATATGGGCCTTAGTGGGCCTTAGTGGAAAGGTAAAAGGGCTGCCCATAAGGGCTGCGCGCCTCTCCCCTCCCCTAGTCCTATTAGGACTAGGAGAGGTGGCCGGCCACCCCTCTCCCTCTTTCCCCCTTGGGAATCCTAGTTGGAATAGGATTGGGGGGGAGTCCTACTCCCGGAAGGAGTAGGACTCCTCCTGCGCCCTCCTCCTGGCCGGCGCCCCCTCCCCCTTGGCTCCTTTATATACTGAGGCAGAGGCACCCCAGAAACACACAAGTTGATCACGTGATCTATTCCTTAGCCGTGTGCGGTGCCCCCTGCCACCATATTCCTCGATAATACTGTAGCGGAGTTTAGGCGAAGCCCTGCTGCTGTAGTACATCAAGATCGTCACCACGCCGTCGTGCTGACGGAACTCTCCCGACACTTTGCTGGATCGGAGTCCGGGGATCGTCATCGAGCTGAACGTGTGCTCGAACTCGAGGTGCCGTAGTTTCGGTGCTTGATCGGTTGGATCGTGAAGACGTACGACTACTTCCTCTACGTCGTGTCACGCTTCCGCAGTCGGTCTGCGTTGGGTACGTAGACAACACTCTCCCTCTCGTTGCTATGCATCACATGATCTTGCGTGTGCGTAGGAAATTTTTTGAAATTACTACGTTACTACGTTCCCCAACAGTGGCATCCGAGCCTAGGTTATTTATGTTGATGTTATATGCACGAGTAGAACACAAGTGAGTTGTGGACGATACAAGTCATACTGCCTACCAGCATGTCATACTTTGGTTCGGCGGTATTGTTGGACGAGACGACCCAGACCAACCTTACGCGTACGCTTACGCGAGACCGGTTCCCTCGACGTGCTTTGCACATAGATGGCTTGCGGGCGACTGTCTCTCCAACTTTAGTTGAACCAAGTATGGCTACGCCCGATCCTTGCGAAGGTTAAAACGGAGTCTATTTGACAAACTATCGTTGTGGTTTTGATGCGTAGGTGAGATTGGTTCTTGCTTAAAGCCCGTAGCAGCCACGTAAAACTTGCAACAACAAAGTAGAGGACGTCTAACTTGTTTTTGCAGGGCATGTTGTGATGTGATATGGTCAAGGCATGATTTTTACTGTATGAGATGATCATGTTTTGTAACCGAGTTATCGGTAACTGGAAGGAGCCATATGGTTGTCGCTTTATTGTATGCAATGCAATCGCGATGTAATGCTTTACTTTATTACTAAACGGTAGTGATAGTCGTGGAAGCATAAGATTGGCGAGACGACAACGATGCTACGATGGAGATCAAGGTGTCGCGCCGGTGACGATGGTGATCATGACGGTGCTTCGGAGATGGAGATCACAAGCACAAGATGATGATGGCCATATCATATCACTTATATTGATTGCATGTGATGTTTATCTTTTTATGCATCTTATCTTGCTTTGATTGACGGTAGCATTATAAGATGATCTCTCACTAAATTATCAAGAAGTGTTCTCCCTGAGTATGCACCGTTGCCAAAGTTCGTCGTGCCCAGACACCACGTGATGATCGGGTGTGATAGGCTCTACGTTCAAATACAACGGGTGCAAAACAGTTGCACACGCGGAATACTCAGGTTAAACTTGACGAGCCTAGCATATGCAGATATGGCCTCGGAACACGGAGACCGAAAGGTCGAGCGTGAATCATATAGTAGATATGATCAACATAACGATGTTCACCATTGAAAACTACTCCATCTCACGTGATGATCGGTTATGGTTTAGTTGATTTGGATCACGTAATCACTTAGAAGATTAGAGGGATGTCTATCTAAGTGGGAGTTCTTAAGTAATTTGATTAATTGAACTTGAACTTATCATGAACTTAGTACCTGATAGTATCTTGCTTGTTTATGTTGATTGTAGATAGATGGCTCGTGCTGTTGTTCCGTTGAATTTTAATGCGTTCCTTGAGAAAGCAAAGTTGAAAGATGATGGTAGCAATTACACGGACTGGGTCCGTAACTTGAGGATTATCCTCATTGCTGCACAGAAGAATTACGTCCTGGAAGCACCGCTGGGTGCCAGGCCTGCTGCTGGAGCAACACCAGATGTTATGAACGTCTGGCAGAGCAAAGCTGATGACTACTCGATAGTTTAGTGTGCCATGCTTTACGACTTAGAATCGGGACTTCAACGACGTTTTGAACGTCATGGAGCATATGAGATGTTCCAGGAGTTGAAGTTAATATTTCAAGCAAATGCCCGGATTGAGAGATATAAGTCTCCAATAAATTCTATAGCTGCAAGATGGAGGAGAACAGTTCTGTTAGTGAGCATATACTCAAAATGTCTGGGTATAATAATCACTTGATTCAATTGGGAGTTAATCTTCCAGATGATTGCGTCATTGACAGAATTCTCCAATCACTGCCACCAAGCTACAAGAGCTTCGTGATGAACTATAATATGCAAGGGATGAACAAGACTATTCCCGAGCTCTTCGCAATGCTGAAAGCTGCGGAGGTAGAAATCAAGAAGGAGCATCAAGTGTTGATGGTTAACAAGACCACTAGTTTCAAGAAAAAGGGCAAAGGGAAGAAGAAGGGGAACTTCAAGAAGAACAGCAAGCAAGTTGCTGCTCAGGAGAAGAAACCCAAGTCTGGACCTAAGCCTGAAACTGAGTGCTTCTACTGCAAGCAGACTGGTCACTGGAAGCGGAACTGCCCCAAGTATTTGGCGGATAAGAAGGATGGCAAGGTGAACAAAGGTATATGTGATATACATGTTATTGATGTGTACCTTACTAGAGCTCGCAGTAGCACCTGGGTATTTGATACTGGTTCTGTTGCTAATATTTGCAACTCGAAACAGAGACTACGGATTAAGCGAAGATTGGCTAAGGACGAGGTGACAATGCGCGTGGGAAATGGTTCCAAAGTCGATGTGATCGCAGTCGGCACGCTACCTCTACATCTACCTTCGGGATTAATATTAGACCTAAATAATTGTTATTTGGTGCCAGCGTTAAGCATGAACATTATATCTGGATCTTGTTTGATGCGAGACGGTTATTCATTTAAATCAGAGAATAATGGTTGTTCTATTTACATGAGTAATATCTTTTATGGTCATGCACCCTTAAAGAGTGGTCTATTCTTATTAAATCTCGATAGTAGTGACACACATATTCATAGTGTTGAAACCAAAAGATGCAGAGTTGATAATGATAGTGCAACTTATTTGTGGCACTGTTGTTTAGGTCATATCGGTATAAAGCGCATGAAGAAACTCCATACTGATGGGCTTTTGGAACCACTTGATTATGAATCACTTGGTACTTGCGAACCATGCCTTATGGGTAAGATGACAAAAACACCATTCTCCGGTACTATGGAGAGAGCAACAGATTTGTTAGAAATCATACATACAGATGTATGTGGTCCGATGAATGTTGAGGCTCGTGGCGGATATCGTTATTTTCTCACCTTCACAGATGACTTAAGCAGATATGGGTATATCTACTTAATGAAACACAAGTCTGAAACGTTTGAAAAGTTCAAAGAATTTCAGAGTGAAGTTGAAAATCATCGTAACAAGAAAATAAAATTCCTACAATCTGATCGTGGAGGAGAATATTTGAGTTACGAGTTTGGTGTACATTTGAAACAATGTGGAATAGTTTCGCAACTCACGCCACCCGGAACACCACAGCGTAATGGTGTGTCCGAACGTCGTAATCATGCTTTACTAGATATGGTACGATCTATGATGTCTCTTACTGATTTACCGCTATCGTTTTGGGGATACGCTCTAGAGACGGCCGCATTCACGTTAAATAGGGCACCATCAAAATCCGTTGAGACGACACCTTATGAACTGTGGTTTGGCAAGAAACCAAAGTTGTCGTTTCTGAAAGTTTGGGGCTGCGATGCTTATGTGAAAAAGTTTCAACCTGATAAGCTCAAACCCAAATCGGAAAAATGTGTCTTCATAGGATATCCAAAGGAAACTATTGGATACACCTTCTATCACAGATCCGAAGGCAAGACTTTTGTTGCTAAATTCGGAAACTTTCTGGAGAAGGAGTTTCTCTCGAAATAAGTGAGTGGGAGGAAAGTAGAACTTGACGAGGTAACTGTACCTACTCCTTTATTGGAAAATAGTACATCACAGAAACCTGTTTCTGTGACACCTACACCAATTAGTGAGGAAGCTAATGATGATGCTCATGAAACTTCAGAACAAGATACTACTGAACCTCGTAGATCAACCAGAGTAAGATCCGCACCAGAGTGATACGGTAACCCTGTTCTGGAAGTCATGCTACTAGATCATGATGAACCTACGAACTATGAAGAAGCGATGGTGAGCCCAGATTCCGCAAAATGGCTTGAAGCCATGAAATCTGAGATGGGATCCATGTATGAGAACAAAGTATGGACTTTGGTTGACTTGCCCAATGATCGGCAAGAAATTGAGAATAAATGGATCTTCAAGAAGAAGACAGACGCTGACGGTAATATTACTGTCTACAAAGCTCGACTTGTCGCAAAAGGTTTTCGGCAAGTTCAAGGGATTGACTACGATGAGACCTTCTCACCCGTAGCGATGCTTAAATCTGTCCGAATCATGTTAGCAATTGCCGCATTTTATGATTATGAAATTTGGCAGATGGATGTCATAACTGCATTCTTGAATGGATTTCTGGAAGAAGAGTTGTATACGATGCAACCAGAAGGTTTTGTCGATCCAAAGGGAGCTAACAAAGTGTGCAAGCTCCAGCGATCCATTTATGGACTGGTGCAAGCCTCTCGGAGTTGGAATAAACGCTTTGATAGTGTGATCAAAGCATTTGGTTTTATACAAACTTTTGGAGAAGCCTGTATTTACAAGAAAGTGAGTGGGAGCTCTGTAGCATTTCTGATATTATATGTGGATGACATATTACTAATTGGAAATGATATAGAATTTCTGGATAGCATAAAGGGATACTTGAATAAGAGTTTTTCAATGAAAGACCTCGGTGAAGCTGCTTACATATTAGGCATTAAGATCTATAGAGATAGATCAAGACGCTTAATTGGACTTTCACAAAGCACATACCTTGACAAAGTTTTGAAGAAGTTCAAAATGGATCAAGCAAAGAAAGGGTTCTTGCCTATGTTACAAGGTGTGAAGTTGAGTCAGACTCAATGCCCGACCACTGCAGAAGATAGAGAGAAAATGAAAGATGTTCCCTATGCTTCAGCCATAGGCTCTATCATGTATGCAATGCTGTGTACCAGACCTGATGTGTGCCTTGCTATAAGTCTAGTAGGGAGGTACCAAAGTAATCCAGGAGTGGATCACTGGACAGCGGTCAAGAACATCCTGAAATACCTGAAAAGGACTAAGGATATGTTTCTCGTTTATGGAGGTGACAAAGAGCTAATCGTAAGTGGTTACGTCGATGCGAGCTTTGACACTGATCCGGACGATTCTAAATCGCAAACCGGATACGTATTTACATTAAACGGTGGAGCTGTCAGTTGGTGCAGTTCTAAACAAAGCGTCGTGGCGGGATCTACGTGTGAAGCGGAATACATAGCTGCTTCGGAAGCAGCAAATGAAGGAGTCTGGATGAAGGAGTTCATATCCGATCTAGGTGTCATACCTAGTGCATCGAGTCCAATGAAAATCTTTTGTGACAATACTGGTGCAATTGCCTTGGCAAAGGAATCCAGATTTCACAAGAGAACCAAGCACATCAAGAGACGCTTCAATTCCATCCGGGATCTAGTCCAGGTGGGAGACATAGAGACTTGCAAGATACATACGGATCTGAATGTAGCAGATCCGTTGACTAAGCCTCTTCCACGAGCAAAACATGATCAGCACCAAGGCTCCATGGGTGTTAGAATCATTACTGTATAATCTAGATTATTGACTCTAGTGCAAGTGGGAAACTGAAGGAAATATGCCCTAGAGGCAATAATAAAGTTATTATTTATTTCCTTATATCATGATAAATGTTTATTATTCATGCTAGAATTGTATTAACCGGAAACATAATACATGTGTGAATACATAGACAAACAGAGTGTCACTAGTATGCCTCTACTAGACTAGCTCGTTAATCAAAGATGATTATGTTTCCTAACCATGGACAAAGAGTTGTTATTTGATTAACGGGATCACATCATTAGGTGAATGATCTGATTGATATGACCCATTCCATTAGCTTAGCACCCGATCGTTTAGTCTATTGCTATTGCTTTCTTCATGACTTATACATGTTCCTCTGACTATGAGATTATGCAACTCCCGTTTACCGGAGGAACACTTTGTGTGCTACCAAACATCACAACGTAACTGGGTGATTATAAAGGTTCTCTACAGGTGTCTCCAAAGGTACATGTTGGGTTGGCGTATTTCGAGATTAGGATTTGTCACTCCGATTGTCGGAGAGGTATCTCCGGGCCCTCTCGGTAATGCACATCACATAAGCCTTGCAAGCATTGCAACTAATGAGTTAGTTGTGAGATGATGTATTACGAAACGAGTAAAGAGACTTGCCGGTAACGAGATTGAACTAGGTATTGAGATACCGACGATCGAATCTCGGGCAAGTAACATACCGATGACAAAGGGAACAACGTATGTTGTTATGCGGTCTGACCGATAAAGATCTTCGTAGAATATGTAGGAGCCAATATGAGCATCCAGGTTCCGCTATTGGTTATTGACCGGAGACGTGTCTCGGTCATGTCTACATTGTTCTCGAACCCGTAGGGTCCGCACGCTTAAGGTTTCGATGACAGTTATATTATGAGTTTATGCATTTTGATGTACCGAAGTTTGTTCGGAGTCCCGGATGTGATCACGGACATGACGAGGAGTCTCGAAATGGTTGAGACATAAAGATTGATATATTGGAAGCCTATATTTGGATATCGGAAGTGTTTCGGGTGAAATCGGGATTTTACCGGAGTACCGGGAGGTTACCGGAACCCCCCCGGGAGGTATATGGGCCTTAGTGGGCTTTAGTGGAAGAGAGGAGAGGTGGCCAGGGCTGGGCCGCGCGCCCCTCCCCCCTAGTTCGAATAGGACAAGGAGAGGGGGCGCGCCCCCCTTCCTTCTCTCTCTCCTCTTTCCCCCCTCCCGAATCCTATTCCAACTAGGAAAGGGGGGAATCCTACTCCCGGTGGGAGTAGGACTCCTCCTGGCGCGCCCTCTCCTGGCCGGCCGCACCCCCCCTTTGATCCTTTATATACGGGGGCAGGGGGCACCCCTAGAGACACAAGTTTATCCACGTGATCATATTCTTAGCCGTGTGCGGTTCCCCCTTCCACCATAGTCCTCGATAATATTGTAGCGGTGCTTAGGCGAAGCCCTGCGATGGTAGTACATCAAGATTGTCACCACGCCGTCGTGCTGGCGGAACTCTTCCCCGACACTTTGCTGGATCGGAGTCCGGGGATCGTCATCGAGCTGAACGTGTGCTAGAACTCGGAGGTGCCGTAGTTTCGGTGCTTGATCGGTCGGGCCGTGAAGACGTACAACTACATCAACCACGTTGTGCTAACGCTTTCGTTGTCGATCTACAAGGGTACGTAGATCACACTCTCCCCTCTCGTTGCTATGCATCACCATGATCTTGCGTGTGCGTAGGAAATTTTTTAAATTACTACGTTCCCCAACAGTGGTATCCGAGCCTAGGTTTTATGTGTTGATGTTATTTGCACGAGTAGAACACAAGTGAGTTGTGGGCGATATAAGTCATACTGCTTACCAGCATGTCATACTTTGGTTCGGCGGTATTGTTGGACGAAGTGGCCCGGACCGACATTACGCGTACGCTTACGCGAGACCGGTTCTCCCGACGTGCTTTTCACAAAGGTGGCTAGCGGGTGACAGTTTCTCCAACTTTAGTTGAACCGAGTGTGGCTACGCCCGGTCCTTGCGAAGGTTAAAACAGCACCAACTTGACAAACTATCGTTGTGGTTTTGATGCGTAGGTAAGATTGGTTCTTGCTTAAGCCCGTAGCAGCCACGTAAAACTTGCAACAACAAAGTAGAGGACGTCTAACTTGTTTTTGCAGGGCATGTTGTGATGTGATATGGTCAAGACATGGTGCTAAATTTTATTGTATGAGATGATCATGTTTTGTAACCGAGTTATCGGCAACTGGCAGTAGCCATATGGTTGTCGCTTTATTGTATGCAATGCAATCGCGCTGTAATGCTTTACTTTATCACTAAGCGGTAGCGATAGTCGTGGAAGCATAAGATTGGCGAGACGACAACGATGCTACGATGGTGATCAAGGTGTCGCATCGGTGATGATGGTGATCATGACGGTGCTTCGAAGATGGAGATCACAAGCACAAGATGATGATGGCCATATCATATCACTTATATTGATTGCATGTGATGTTTATCTTTTATGCATCTTATCTTGCTTTGATTGATGGTAGCATTTTAAGATGATCTCTCACTAATTATCAAGAAGTGTTCTCCCTGAGTATGCACCGTTGCGAAAGTTCTTCGTGCTGAGACACCACGTGATGATCGGGTGTGATAGGCTCTACGTTCAAATACAACGGGTGCAAATAGTTGCACACGCGTAATACTCAGGTTATACTTGACGAGCCAAGCATATATAGATATGGCCTCGGAACACGGTGACCGAAAGGTCGAGCGTGAATCATATAGTAGATATGATTAATATAGTGATGTTCACCAGTGAAGCTACTCCATCTCACGTGATGATCGGACATGGTTTAGTTGATTTGGATCACGTAATCACTTAGAGGATTAGAGGGATGTCTATCTAAGTGGGAGTTCTTTAAGTAATATGATTAATTGAACCTAAATTTATCATGAACTTAGTACCTGGTAGTATTTTGCTTATTATGTTGTAGATCGATGGCTCGTGTTGTTGTTCCGTTTTATTTGATGTGTTCCTTGAGAAAGCAAAGTTGAAAGATGATGGTAGCAATTACACGGACTGGGTCCGTAACTTGAGGATTATCCTCATTGCTGCACAGAAGAATTATGTCCTTGATGCACCGCTGGGTGCCAGGCCTGTTGCTGGAGCAATGCAGATGTTATGAACGTTTGGCAGCTCAATCTGATGACTACTTGATAGTTTAGTGTGCCATGCTTTATGGCTTAGAATCGGGACTTCAACGACGTTTTGAACGTCATGGAGCATATGAGATGTTCCAGGAGTTGAAGTTAATATTTCAAGCAAATACCCGAGTTGAGAGATATGAAGTCTCCAACAAGTTCTATAGCTACAAGATGGAGGAGAATCGTTCTGTTAGTGAGCATGTGCTCAGATTGTCTGGGTATATAATCGCTTGATTCAATTGGGAGTTAATCTTCCAGATGATTGTGATTGACAGAATTCTCTAGTCACTGTCACCAAGTTAGTAGAGCTTCGTGATGAACTATAGTATGCAAGGGATGACGAAGACTATTCCCAAGCTCTTCATGATGAAATCGATGAAGGTAGAAATCAATAAAGAGCATCAAGGGTTGATGGTTGACAAGATCACTAGTTTCAAGAAAAGGGCAAAGGAAAAAAGGGGAACTTCAAGAAGAACAGCAAGCAAGTTGCTGCTCAAGTGAAGAAGCCCAAGTCTGGTCCTAAGCCTGAGACTAAGTGCTTCTACTGCAAAGGGACTGGTCACTGGAAGCGGAACTACCCCAAGTGATTGGCGGATAAGAAGGATGGCAAAGTGAACATAAGTATATTTGATATACATATTATTGATGTGTACTTTACTAGTGTTTATAGCAACCCCTCAGTATTTGATACTAGTTCAGTTGCTAAGATTAGTAACTCGAAAACGGGAGTTGCAGAATAAACAGAGACTAGTTAAGGGTGAAGTGACGATGTGTGTTGGAAGTGGTTCCAAGATTGATATGATCATCATCGCACACTCCCTATACTTTCGGGATTAGTGTTGAACCTGAATAAGTGTTATTTGGTGTTTGCGTTGAGCATGAATATGATTTGATCATGTTTATTGTAATACGGTTATTCATTTAAGTAAGAGAATAAATTGTTGTTCTGTTTACATGAATAAAATCTTATATGGTTACACACCCAATGAAAATGGTTCATTGGATCTCGATCGTAGTGATACACATATTCATAATATTGAAACCAACAGATGCAAAGTTAATAATGATAGTGCAACTTATTTGTGGCACTGCCGTTTAGGTCATATTGGTGTAAAGCGCATGAAGAAACTCCATGCTGATGGGATTTTGGAATCATTTGATTATGAATCACTTGGTGCTTGTGAACCATGCCTTATGGGCAAGATGACTAAAGACTCCGTTCTCCGGAACAATGGAGTGAGCAACAAATTTGTTGGAAATCATACATACTGATGTATGTGGTCCGATGAATATTAAAGCTCGCGACAAGTATCATTATTTTCTGACCTTCACAGATGATTTGAGCAGATATGAGTATATCTACTTGATGAAACACAAGTCTGAAACATTTGAAAAGTTCAAAGAATTTCAGAGTGAAGTGGAGAATCATCGTAACAAAAATAAAAGTTTCTACGATATGATCACAGAAGTAAAATATTTGAGTTACGAGTTTGGCCTTCAGTTAAAAACAATGTGAAATAGTTTCACTACTCACGCCACCTGGAACACCACAGTGTAATGGTGTGTTCGAACGTCATAACCGTACTTTATTGGATATAGTACAATCTATGATGTTTCTTACCGATTTACCAATATCGTTTTGGGATTATGCATTAGAGACAGCTGCATTCACGTTAAATAGGGCACCATCTAAATCCGTTGAGACGACACCGTATGAACTATGGTTTGGCAAGAAACCTAAGCTATCGTTTCTTAAAGTTTGAGGTTGCAATGCTTATGTGAAAAAGTTTCAACCTGATAAGCTCAAATCCAAATCAGAGAAGTGTGTCTTCATAGGATACCCAAAAGAAAAATGTTGGGTACACCTTCTATCACAGATCCGAAGGCAAGATGTTTGTTGCTGAGAATGGATCCTTTCTAGAGAAGGAGTTTCTCTTGAAAGAAGTGAGTGGGAGGAAAGTAGAACTTGATAAGATAATTGTACCTTCTCCCTTATTGAAAAGTAGTTCATCACAAGAAATCTGTTCCTGTGACTACTACACCAATTAGTGAGGAAGACTAATGATGATGATCATGTAACTTCAGATCAAGTTAATACCGAATCTCGTAGGTAAACCAGAGTGAGATTCGCACCAAAGTGGTACGGTAATCCTGTTCTGGAAGTCATGTTACTAGACCATGACGAACTTGCGAACTATGAGGAAGCGATGATGAGCCTAGATTCCGCGAAATGGCTTGAGGCCATGAAATCTGAGATGAGATCCATGTATGAGAACAAAGTATGGACTTTGATTGACTTTCCCAATGATCGGCGAGCCATTGAGATTAAATGGATCTTCAAGAGGAAGACGGACGCTGATAGTAGTGTTACTATCTACAAAGCTAGAATTGTCGCAAAAAGGTTTTCGACAACTTCAAGGTGTTGACTATGATGAGAGTTTCTCACTCGTATCTATGCTTAAGTCTATCCGAATCATGTTAGCAATTGCCGCATTTTATGAAATCTGGCAAATGGATGAACAAAACTGCATTCCTGAATGGATTTCTGGAAGAAGAGTTGTATATGATGCAGCCGGAAGGTTTTTTTGATCCAAAAGGAGCTAACAAAGTGTGCAAGCTCCAGCGATCCATTTATGGACTGGTGCAAGCTTCTCGGAGTTGGAATAAACGCTTTGATAGTATGATCAAAGCATATAGTTTTATACAGACTTGCGGTGAAGCCTGTATTTACAAGAAAGTGAGTGGGAGCACTACAGCATTTCTGATAAGTATATGTGAATGACATATTGTTGATCGGAAATAATGTAGAATTATTCTGCAAAGCATAAAGGAGTGTTTTTAAAGAAGTTTTTCAAAGAAAGACCTCGATGAAGCTGCTTACATATTAAGCATCAAAATCTATAGAGATAGATCAAGACGCTTGATACGTTTTTTCAATGAGTACATACCTTGACAATATTTTGAAGTAGTTCAAAAATGGAACAGTCAAAGAAACAGTTCTTGGCTGTGTTACAAGGTATGAAATTGAGTAAGACTCAAACCCGACCACGGCAGAAGATAGAAAGAGAATGAAAGTCATTCCCTATGCCTCAGCCATAGGTTCTATAAAGTATGCCATCATGTGTACCAGATCTATTGTATACCCTACACTGTGTTAAGCAAGGGAGTACAATAGTGATCTAAGAGTAGATCACTGGACATTGGTCAAAATTATCCTTAATGGAATAAGGAAATATTTCTCGATTATGGAGGTGACAAAAGGTTCGTCGTAAAAAGTAACGTCGATGCAAGTTTTGACACAGATCTGGATGACTCTAAGTCTCGATCTAGATACATATTGAAAGAGGGAGTAATTAGCTAGAGTAGCTCCGTGCAGAGCATTGTAGACATAAAATTCAAAAAATACTTACAGATCTGTATGTGACAGACCCGTTGACTAAAATTATCTCACAAGCAAAACATGATCACACCTTAGTAGTCTTTGGGTGTTAATCACATAAATGATGTGAACTAGATTATTGACTCTAGTAAACCCTTTGGGTATAGGTCACATGACGATGTGAACTATGGGTGCTAATCACATGGTGATGTGAACTCTTAGTGTTGAATCACATGGCGATGTGAACTAGATTATTGACTCTAGTGCAAGTGGGAGACTGAAGGAAATATGCCCTAGAGGCAATAATAAAGTTATTATTTATTTCCTTATATCATGATAAATGTTTATTATTCATGCTAGAATTGTATTAACCGGAAACATAATACATGTGTGAATACATAGACAAACAGAGTGTCACTAGTATGCCTCTACTTGACTATCTCGTTAATCGAAGATGGTTATGTTTCCTAACCATAAACAAAAGAGTTGTTATTTGATTAAGGGGATCACATCATTAGGAGAATGATGTGATTGACATGACCCATTCCATTAGCTTAGCACCCGATCGTTTAGTATGTTGCTATTGCTTTCTTCATGACTTATACATGTTCCTATGACTATGAGATTATGCAACTCCCATTTGCCGGAGGAACACTTTGTGTGCTACCAAACGTCACAACGTACCTGGGTGATTATAAAGGTGCTCTACAGGTGTCTCCAAAGGTACATGTTGGGTTGGCGTATTTCGAGATTAGGATTTGTCACTCCGATTGTCGGAGAGGTATCTCTGGGCCCTCTCGGTAATGCACATCACATAAGCCTTGCAAGCATTGCAACTAATGAGTTAGTTGTTGAGATGATGTATTACGAAACGAGTAAAGAGACTTGCCGGTAACGAGATTGAACTAGGTATTGAGATACCGACGATCGAATCTCGGGCAAGTAACATACCGATGACAAAGGGAACAACGTATGTTGTTATGCGGTCTGACCGATAAAGATCTTCGTAGAATATGTAGGAGCCAATATGAGCATCCAGGTTCCGCTATTGGTTATGACCGGAGACGTGTCTCGGTCATGTCTACATTGTTCTCGAACCCGTAGGGTCCGCACGCTTAAGGTTTCGATGACAGTTATATTATGAGTTTATGCATTTTGATGTACCGAAGTTTGTTCGGAGTCCCGGATGTGATCACGGACATGACGAGGAGTCTCGAAATGTCGAGACATAAATATTGATATATTGGAAGCCTATATTTGGATATCGGAAGTGTTCCGGGTGAAATCGGGATTTTACCGGAGTACCGGGAGGTTACCGGAACCCCCCGGGAGGTATATGGGCCTTAGTGGGCTTTAGTGGAAGAGAGGAGAGGTGGCCAGGGCCGGGCCGCGCGCCCCTCCCCCCCTAGTCCGAATAGGACAAGGAGAAGGGGGCGCCCCCCCCCTTCCTTCTCTCTCTCCTCTTTCCCCCCTCCCGAATCCTATTCCAACTAGGAAAGGGGGGGAATCCTACTCCCGGTGGGAGTAGGACTCCTCCTGGCGCGCCCTCCTCCTGGCCGGCTGCACCCCCCCCCCCTTGATCCTTTATATACGGGGGCAAGGGGTACCCCTAGACACACAAGTTGATCCACGTGATCATACTCTTAGCCGTGTGCGGTGCCCCCTTCCACCATAGTCCTCGATAATATTGTAGCGGTGCTTAGGCGAAGCCCTGCGACGGTAGTACATCAAGATCATCACCACGCCGTTGTGCTGGCGGAACTCTTTCCCGACACTTTGCTGGATTGGAGTCCGGGGATCGTCATCGAGCTGAAAGTGTGCTAGAACTCGGAGGTGTCGTAGTTTCGGTGCTTGATCGGTCGGGCCGTGAAGACGTACGACTACATCAACCACGTTGTGCTAACGCTTCCGTTGTCGGTCTACAAGGGTACGTAGATCACACTCTCCCCTCTCGTTGCTATGCATCACCATGATCTTGCGTGTGCGTAGGAAATTTTTTGAAATTACTACGTTCCCCAACAAGTGCTAATCCTTCTTGATCATCGAGTTTGTCATCCCAATTTCTTCTCACCGGTGTGCTCCTCTTCAAGTGGATCCAATCATTTTCAACATCCGCAAGATCAACTCTAAATATTCTCAACGGTGTTTGTTTCATTCGTCCCAAGTTGTCTTTGTTTTTCCCACCCTCCCACCCTTTTCATCAAGGACTCAGATGTCTTAAATCAAATATCCATTTTATTCATGAGAAGTCTCTCCATTCTTTTCTTTTAATGTTATTATCCGGTGATTCTCAGGAAGATACTAACGAAGCTTCAAGTTCATCATTCTTCGTTCTATTTCTTCTCCGGTGGATTCAATTCAAGCTTTGTCAATCATATCTTTTCCTTGTTTCAAATGTTTTTCTCGTATCGGTGCACCTCTTAAACATCCACTTCTCACTATTCTATTATTCCGGAGTGATGAAGATATCTCAGAAGATTCAAGTTTCCATTCTCAATTCACTCAAGTTCTTTTGAGGATGCTATCTCATTCAAGACATTTAATTCAACCGGTGCAATCTCTCTTTTCAAGTAATTGTTCAACGGTGTTTCTCTTGAGTGGGCCCTAACCCACAGGTTTTTTTCCGGGAGCTTACCTGACTCTTCTAATTTTTTTGGAGTTATTCTCAAATTCTTTTCAAAGTTTGACGTAAGAATGAATTATCATCAGTCAAATGTCTTTCTCCAAGATCTTTCAAATTCTTTTCATCGTTGGTTCCTCATTTCTATTCTTCATTGTTCCAGGGTGGCTCATCAATTGTCATGGTGGTTTCTCGTCGTCATTCTCGGATTTTGAAGACCGAAGAAGAGTTTCCCTTAAATCTTGTCCATTCTCTTGAAGATTCATGGTTCTAGCTTGATGCCATCCTCTCATAATTTTTTTAGATTGCGAGAATCCTTTTCACCCATCCGGAGCAATTCATGAGTCTTTTCATTCTGATTCTCCAGAGCCCATCATATCAGTATTATTCATTCTCAGCTTTCAGATCTCATTCCCCAAATCTTACCGGTGCATCGTTCAAATATCCTCTAATCAGTTCATGATCTCTTCGTTCTCATGTATCTAAATTCTCTAAAGTATCTTCGTTCTTTTTATAATTCTTCTCGGTGATTCTTTATCTTTTCTTTGATCATTTTCAATTCTTACGGTGGTTCGTTCAAGAGTTCCCTTCCTTGGTTATCATATCAATTCATTCGTTGTTTCCAAATCCCACCGGTGGTTCCATCAATACCTTCTTCAAGTTTACGCTATATCTCTCTTAATCCTTTCTACGAGAATAAGTAGTATGCCAAATCCGTTGTTTGTCATCAATTTAAATTGGTGAAGGATACGCATAACGTAATTCTTATTATTGTTTCATCCAAGTGATTAATTCCTTCTTCTGGAGTTCGTAATGGTATCAATTTCTTAGTTCTATGTTGTTCATATTTCTATTCCGGAGTTCAAAGTTTTCTCATTATATCGTCCTGAAGCTTCATCTAAATCATTGCAAGGCTTCAATCTTATTATTTTCATCCTTCTCTTTCTTTTTATCATCCTTTCATTACCGGAGTTCTTCATGGAGGCTCTACATGGTGGTTCATCAAGGATTTAATTCATTTTTGAAGTGTTCTTCAATATTCTTGTTGGAGGAGTTCAAGTATTCTTCATCTTGCATTCCAAAGTGCAATTCTTTCTACCTTATCTTTTGAGATGTTGTTATATCATTCTTGACAATTTCCATTCATGTTTCGCGATTCACATGTTGTCAAGAATGAGGTATTTTAAATCCATCAATCTCTTTGTTGGAGTTATCTTGGTTTAGATTCCACCTAAAGCCTTCCCTAAGGATTGTTGCTATTTGTGGTGCTTATCAATGATCCAAGTTTTCCCATATCCTCTCGGCGAGAGAAGTTTTCATCTCTTCGTTAATCTCAAGCAAGTAATTGTTTCCGTTAGTGGTCGGTTGTCACCTCATAATTTTGAGATGTTTTACATAAGCCCACAACAAGCTTGTGCTTTTCGTTGTTGATTTCCCAACAACTCCGTTCAATCCTTCTGTTTAAGGCGACTCTTCCAAATTCAATTGTGATAGAAGTTGTTGTTCTCTTCTCTGTTCTCTTGATTCCACTCTTTCATTTGTCCCAAAGGCATTGTGATGTTTTCTTCGACCCATCACCTCATTTTGGAGATCATGTTCTTTTTCCTTGTTTATCCATTTAACCGGAGTGTTGTGTCTATCATTCCTCTTTTAACCGAAGTCTCATCCAAGTGCTTTCATGTTGCCAAGTTCATATTCTATTCCTTCCATTTCCAACCGGAGTATTGTCGTAATTATTCTTATCATTCCTTGTACATCTCGTTTCAACCGGAGTGCTTGCTTGTACTTCTTGTCCATTGTAACCGTTTTCTCATGTCTTTCAACCTACAAGGTTCTTGGAATGTTCCTTGTTACTCTTTGGTAACGGAATGTTTGCAATCTTGTTCATCTCCATTGTATTTTTTTTCTTTCAATTTGTTCAACCTCTCAAGGTTCATGGTTTCACTCGTTTGTCAAGAAGCAACTTGGTTTTTCCTATTCCTCCTCCGTTTCTCTCCGGTGCCATCCTAGATCTCGGGATGAGATCTCTTGTAAGTGGAGGAGTGTTGTAACGCCCCGAGACCGACGCTCCAGACGCCTTCCATGTTTTGCGTAACCATCGTGTGTTTTATTTTGTTGTTGTTGCATTTCATCATGGCATCATGAGCATTGCATCCGCATTTATTTTCGAAAACTTACATCCGTTCGTAGTGTCACGTTCCCTCTTGCCGTCGTTGACCGTTCTGAGACCAACCGGGTTTTTGAGACACTCTTTCACATGACCGCCTTGTCTCTCTCTACACAGCCACGGACCCCCTCGCGTGTCCGAAACTGTCCCGAACCCGACCCGCTCTGTCGTTACCAACGGGTCCGGTTCATCCCCAAACATCTATAAAACATCAGCGTTTTCTTATTTGGACTCTCTAGTATATTTTCCCCGACCGTCCGATTCAAATCGAAGGGACCAAATGCACCTAACCAAATCCACCTGCTATATATAACCAGATCAACCCTAGACCCTAGCCAGACAAACTCCCCCCAATCCCGAGTGCACCGCCACCCTCCTCGGATCCAGCACCGTACCAACCACCCTCCTTCCTCGTTTTCAGATCCACCAAACCTCCAGATCCATCCATCTGGACCCTTGGATGGAGATCCAACGTCCAGAAGGCGCCCCCTGCAGCTTCGGCAAGCCTCCTCCTTCCTTCGATCCAACCAACCGCAGCATCGGAGCAGGAGCTCTCGCGCCCGAGCCTCGCCGACCCTGCAGGCCGCGCCCTTCGGCGACCCCGCCGGCGGCGGCCACGACTAGGACCGGCCTCGTCCCACTCCTCTCCTCCTACTAATTTTTCCCTCTCTCTCTCTCTCTCATGGTGGCCCTCTCTCTCTCCTTCCCAGGAACGAGCAAGAGCTCGCCCAAGCTCCACGGCGTCGCCGCCGTCGTCCTGCTGCGTCCGGTTACCTCCAGCAAGCGCCACCCGCCAGAACAATTCCTCTTGACGCCCTGCAGCCTGGCGCTCCCCGTCGCATTCGCATCGCTAGAGAGCCCAGGCCATGGTTGTCCTCTGCTTCAGATCAAGACGCCGGCCGCCAGATCCGAACCCAGGCGCCTCCCTCGCCCGCTCCCGCGTCCTGTCGCCGACGTCCTCGCCCTGCTGACCTCGCCGGAGACCTCTTGCGCCGCGCCCGCTGGTCTCTGCCCTTGCATTGTGCCCCTGCTTCCATCTCCGTCGCCGCCGGCTACATCGAGTAGCAATGAGCAGGTCGCTCGTCCCGCGCCCGCTCGCGTTGACCGGTCCAGCGCCAGCATGGACAAGTGCCGCATCGACCGAGCGGCCTCCCCTGCTCGCCTGGGCTGCACCCCTCGCCAAGGCCCATGGCCCAATGTGAGCAGCCGCCCCTCTAAGCACTGTTGGGCCAGCAGTTTCGGCCCGATAGTGTTTTTTTCCTCTGTTGTGGTTGTAGCTATTTATGCAGGAGTTTGGCGGTTTTATAGAAAAGTCCCCCTAGTTCATGCATTTAATAACTCCACAACCGTGCATCGGATTAAAATGGTTTAAATATGTAAAATGCTTAGAATTTTGTCTAGTTTCATAATATGCAACTTTCATCCTTGTTAAAAATGTTTAAATTGATGTTTGCTTTTAAGTTGCTTAATGACATGTTAAAATGATTTATTTCATAACTAATTAACCGTAGCTCCGACCTTAACAAACTTTATATGTAAATGGGGTAGAAAATTGCCTAGTTTAACATGGTGTACTTTCTTTGCATGTGTAACAACTTTAAAATTGTGTGTAGGGCAGAACAGTACCAAATCTAATATATGCTCATGAGGTTCTTCCGGACTTGTTGCTTGTTGTTCCGGCCTCATTTAAACTTGCCTAGATAGGTAGTTTTCTTTTGTTTCACCCCTTGCCATGTTAAGAACATTTAATATTGTTGGGTACATAACCGAGAGAGAACTAAATGATTGATGTAGTGTTTCGTCAATATGCAACTCGTTGCATATTAAGCTCCACTTAATTTGTAGTATTGTTTGTGCACTTTGCCATCCCATGCCTCATTAAAACGGACATGCATCATACTTGATTGTGCATCATGCCATGTTCATGTGATGGTTGTTTACCATGTTGTTTGCTTCTTTCCGGTGTTGCTTCTTCTTGATATTTCCGGTAATGTCGCGTTTGTGAGGATTCGTTCGGCTACATCCGTTTGTCTTCTTCATGGACTCGTTCTTCTTCCTTGCGGGATCTCAGGCAAGATGACCATACCCTCGAAATCACTTCTATCTTTGCTTGCTAGTTGCTCGCTGTTTTGCTATGCCGCGATACCTACCACTTGCTATATCATGCCTCCCATGTTGCCATGTCAAGCCTCTAACCACCCTTTCCTAGCAAACCGTTGTTTGGCTATGTTACCGTTTGCTCAGCCCCTCTTATAGCGTTGCTAGTTGCAGGTGAAGATGAAGCTTGTTCCATGTTGGAACATGGATATGTTGGGATATCACAATATCTCTTATTGAATTAATGCATCTATATACTTGGTAAAGGGTGGAAGGCTCGGCCTTATGCCTGGTGTTTTGTTCCACTCTTGCCGCCCTAGTTTCCGTCATATCGGTATTATGTTCCCGGATTTTGCGTTCCTTACACGGTTGGGTGATTTATGGGACCCCCTTGACAGTTCTCTTTGAATAAAACTCCTCCAGTAAGGCCCAACCTTGGTTTTAACATTTGCCACCTAAGCCTTTTTCCCTTGGGTTTTGCAGACTCAAGGGTCATCTTTATTTTAACCCCCGGGCCAGTGCTCCTCCGAGTGCTGGTCCAAATTAGAGCCACTTGCGGTGCCGCCCCTAGGTAACTTGGGGTATCTTCGGTTGCCGTACATAGTGTTCATCTGGTGTGCCCTGAGAACGAGATATGTGCAGCTCCTATCGGGATTTGTCGGCACATTCGGGCGGCTTTGCTGGTTTTGTTTTACCATTGTCGAAATGTCTTGTAACCGGGATTCCGAGTTTGATCGGGTCGTCCTGGGAGAAGGAATATCCTTCGTTGGCCGTGAGAGCTTGTGATGGGCTAAGTTGGGACACCCCTGCAGGGTTTGAACTTTCGAAAGTCGTGCCCGCGATTATGGGCAGATGGGAATTTGTTAATGTCCGATTGTAGAGAACTTGACACTTGACTTAATTAAAATACATCAACCGCGTGTGTAGCCGTGATGGTCTCTTTTCGACGGAGTCCGGGAAGTGAACATGGTTTTTGGGTTATGCTTGAACGTAAGTAGCTTCAGGATCACTTCTTGATCACTTCTAGTTCACGACCGTGCTTTGCTTCTCTTCTCGCTCTCATTTGCGTAAGTTAGACACCATATATGCTAGTGCTTGCTGCAACTCCACCTCATTACCCCATCCTTCCTATAAGCTTAAATAGTCTTGATCTCGCGGGTGAGATTGCTGAGTCCTCGTGACTCACAGATACTCCCAAACAGTTGCAGGTGCCGATGATACCAGTGCAGGTGACGCAACCCAGCTCAGATGGGAGCTCGATGAAGATCGTGTTCGTTGTGTTGTTTCGTTTCCAGTTGATCAGTAGTGGAGCCCAATTGGGGCGATCAGGGATCTAGCATTTGGGGTTATCTTCTTTTCATTTGGTTTTGTCCGTAGTCAGACTATGTGTGTACTCTGATGATGAATGATTAATTCATGTATTGTGTGAAGTGGCGATTGTAAGCCAACTCTTTATCCCATTCTTGTTCATTACATGGGATTGTGTCAAGATGACCCTTCTTGCGACAAAACCTACAATGCGGTTATGCCTCTAAGCCGTGCCTCGACACGTGGGAGATATAGCCGCATCGTGGGCGTTACACTCTGTCATACCCGAAGGAATTTCAAAGTAAACATTTTCAGTGGGTTCAGTAGGTTGAGGAGCAACTATTTGCTCTACCGGTCGAGGTGAAGATACCTCGAACAAGCCCCTCAGAGGATTATTTTCCATAGTAACAAGTAAATTTCAGCACACTATATATATTTTTTTCTTACCAAATTCCACCTACCAAATGTGCTTCACTCCCCGGCAACGGCGCCATAAAAGAGTCTTGATGACCCACAAGTATAGGGGATCTATCGTAGTCCTTTTGATAAGTAAGAGTGTCGAACCCAACGAGGAGCAGAAGGAAATGATAAGCGGTTTTCAGTAAGATATTCTCTGCAAGCACTGAAATTATCGGTAACAAATAGTTTTGCGATAAGGTAATTTGTAACGGGTACCAAATAACAAGTGTAAATAAAGTGCAGCAAGATGGCCCAATCCTTTTTGTAGCAAAGGACAAGCCTGGACAAACTATTATATAGAGAAAAGCGCTCCCGAGGACACATGGGAATTATCGTCAAGCTAGTTTTCATCATGTTCATATGATTCGCGTTCGATACTTTGATAATTTGATATGTGGGTGGACCGGTGCTTGGGTGTTGTCCTTACTTGGACAAGCATCCCACTTATGATTAACTCCTATTGCAAGCATCCGCAACTACAAAAGAAGTATTAAGGTAAACCTAACCATAGCATGAAACATATGGATCCAAATCATCCCCTTACGAAGCAACACATAAACTAGGGTTTAAGCTTCTGTCACTCTAGCAACCCATCATCTACTTATTACTTCCCAATGACTTCCTCTAGGCCCAAATAATGGTGAAGTGTCATGTAGTCGATGTTCACATAACACCACTAGAGGAAAGACAACATACATCTCATCAAAATATCGAACGAATACCAAATTCACATGACTACTAATAGCAAGACTTCTCCCATGTCCTCAGGAACAAACGTAACTACTCACAAATAATATTCATGTTCATAATCAGAGGGGTATTAATATGCATAATGATCTGAACATATGATCTTCCACCAAATAAACCAACTAGCATCAACTACAAGGAGTAATCAACACTACTAGCAACCCACAGGTACCAATCTGAGGCTTTGGGACAAAGATTGGATATAAGAGATGAACTAGGGTTTGAGAGGAGATGGTGCTGGTGAAGATGTTGATGGAGATTGGCCCCCTCCCGATGAGAGGAGCATTGGTGATGACGATGGCGATGGTTTCCCCCTCCCGGAGGGAAGTTTCCCCAGCAGAACAGCTCTGCCGGAGCCCTAGATTGGTTCCGCCAAGGTTCCGCCTCGTGGCGGCGAAGTTTCTTCCCAAAAGCTTGCTTATGATTTTTTTCTCAGACGAAAGACTTATATAGCAGAAGATGGGCACCGGAGGGCCACCAGGGGGCCCACGAGGCAGGGGGCGCGCCCAGGGGGTAGGGCGCGCCCCCCACCCTCGTGGCCAGGGTGTGGGCCCCCTCTGGTATTTTTTTCGCTCAATATTTTTTATTATTTCCAAGAATAACTTCCGTGAAGTTTCAGGACTTTTGGAGCTGTGCAGAATAGGTCTCTAATATTTGCTCCTTTTCCAGCCCAGAATTCCAGCTGCCAGCATTCTCCCTCTTCATGTAAACCTTGTAGAATAAGAGAGAATAGGCATAAGTATTGTGACATAACGTGTAATAACAGCCCATAATGCAATAAATATCAATATAAAAGTATGATACAAAATGGACGTATCAACATCTGTGGAGCTGGAGGGGTTGCCACTGGAGGGGCAACTGAGGTGGTAGCTGCGGGTGCTGATACTATTGGTCTGGGATCAGTAGCAGCTGGCACAGGTGTGGA
This sequence comes from Triticum urartu, assembly GCF_003073215.2. NCBI lineage: Eukaryota > Viridiplantae > Streptophyta > Magnoliopsida > Poales > Poaceae > Triticum > Triticum urartu. Next base: position 377,597,236 of record NC_053026.1, on the reverse strand, counting down.
CCTTTGTCCCCTTGGCACTTGCTGAAAAGCATCTGTTGTAGGTCCCTCATCCCTGTCTTCAAGCTCTTCTTGAATCTTCTCAACTGAAGACTGAATCTCAGTGACTTTGACATCCAAGTCATGTAGCTTTGTCTCAAAGATCCTCTCAAGACTCTCTTGATTTTGAGTTAGGGTGGCCAAACCTTTCTCAATCCTTAAAGTAACATGAATGAGATAACCAAGTTGATCTTGTTTGGACTTGAGAAATATTTGGGATGCCTCTTCAGCACTTGGCATCTTGGCTGCCTTCTCTGCTTTTGCTTTTTCTTTCTTCTCCTGAGCCTCTACTGATGTAGGGTCTGAATCATCCATGACAACTGTGTTATCCTCAAAATCTAACTTCAAGGGAAGGTGCACTTTGTGTTGGGGAACATAGCATGCAATTTCAAAAAAATTCCTACGATCACACAAGATCTATCTAGGAGATGCATAGCAATGAGAGGGGGAGAGTGTGTCCACGTACACTCGTAGACCAAACGTGAAAGCGTTAGTTAACGTGGTTGATGTAGTCGAACGTCTTCACGATCAAACTGATCTAAGTACCGAACGTATGGCACCTCCGTGTTGAGAACACGTTCAGCTCGATGACATCCCTCGAACTCTTGATCTAGTAGAGGGTCGAGGGAGAGTTCCGTCAGCACGACGGCGTGGTGACGGTGTTGATGATGTGATCCGTGCAGGACTTCGCCTAAGCACTACGACGCTATGGCCGGAGGAGTAAACTGTGGAGGGAGGCACCGCACACAGTAAAGAGAACAATTGATGTGCTTTGGGTACCCCCTGGCCCCCGTATATAAAGGAGGAGAGGGAGAGGATGACCGGCCCCTGTAGGGTGCGCAAAGAGAGAGGAGTCCTACTAGGACTCCAAGTCCTAGTACGATTCCCTTTGGTGGAAGGGGAAAGAAGGAAGGGAGAGAGAGAAGGAGAGGGAAAGGGAGGCGCGCCCCCTCCCCTTGTCCTATTAGGACTCCCCATGGGGGGGCACGCCACCCCCTTGTGGGATGTCCTCTCTCCCCCCCTATGTCCCATGATGGCCCATTGTTTCCCCGGGGGTTTCCGGTAACCCCTCCGGCACTCCGCTTTTACTCGGTACCTCTCGGAACTCTTCCGGTGTCTGAATAACATCGTCCAATATATCATTCTTTATGTCTTGACCATTTCGAGACTCCTCGTCATGTCTGTGATCTCATCCAGGACCCCGAACAAACTTCGGTCATCAAAAACACATAACTCATAATACAAATCGTCATCGAACATTAAGCGTGCGGACCCTACGGGTTTGAGAACTATGTAGACATGATCGAGACTCATCTCTGATCAATAACAGACAGTAGAACCTGGATGCTCATATTGGCTCCTAAATATTCTACGAAGATCTTTATCGGTTAAACCGCACAACAACATACATTGTTCCCTTTGTCATCGGTATATTACTTGCCCGAGATTCGATCGTCGGTATCATCATACCTAGTTCAATCTCGTTACCGGCAAGTCTCTTTACTCATTCCATAATGCTTCACCCCGCCACTAAATCATTAGTCACATTGCTTGCAAGGCTTATAGTGATGAGCATTACCGAGAGGGCCCAGAAATACCTCTCCGATACATGGAGTGACAAATCCTAATCTCGATCTATGCCAACCCAACAAACACCTTCGGAGACACCTGTAGAGCATCTTTATAACCACCCAGTTACGTTGTGACGTTTGATAGCACACAAGGTGTTCCTCTGGTATTCAGGAGTTGCATAATCTCATAGGCAGAGGAACATGTATAAGTCATGAAGAAAGCAATACAATACACTCTGGAACCCAATACACTCTGGAACCCTTCCGGTGTCCGAAAACCACCTTCCAATATATCAATCTTTACCTCTCGACCATTTCGCGAATCCTCGTCATGTCCGTGATCTCATCCAGGACTCCGAACAAACTTCGAACGTTAAGCGTGCAGACCCTGCGGGTCCGAGAACTATGTAGACATGATCGAAACACATCTCCGATCAATAACGAATAGCGGAACCTAGATGCTCATATTGGATCCTACATATTCTACGAAGATCTTTATTGGTCAAACCGCACAACAACATACGTTGTTCCCTTTGTCATCGGTATGTTACTTGCCCGAGATTCGATCGTAGGTATCTTCATACCTAGTTCAATCTCGTTACCGGCAAGTCTCTTTACTTGTTCCGTAATGCTTCATCCTGCAACTAACTTATTAGTCACATTGCTTGCAAGGCTTATAGTGATGAGCTTTACCGAGAGGGCCCAGAGATACCTCTCCGATACATGGAGTGACAAATCCTAATCTTGATCTATGCCAACCCAACAAACACCTTTTGGAGACACCTGTAGAGCATCTTTATAATCACCCAGTTACATTGTGATGTTTGATAGCACACAAGGTGTTCCTCCGGTATTCGGGAGTTGCATAATCTCATAGTCAGAGGAACATGTATAAGTCATGAAGAAAACAATAGCAATAAAACTTATCGATCATTATGCTAAGCTAACAGATGGGTCTTGTCCATCACATCATTCTCTAATGATGTGATCCTGTTCATCAAATGACAACACATGTCTATGGTCAGGAAACATAACCATCTTTGATTAACGAGCTAGTCAAGTAGAGGCATACTAGGGACACTTTGTTTTGTCTATGTATTCACACATGTACTAAGTTTCTGGTTAATACAATTCTAACATGAATAATAAACATTTATCATGATATAAGGAAATATAAATAACAACTTTATTATTGCCTCTAGGGCATATTTCCTTAAGTCTCCCACTTGCACTAGAGTCAATAATCTAGTTCACATCGCCATGTGATTTAGTATCAATAGTTCACATCTGTATGTGATTAACACCCATAGTTCACATCGCCATGTGACCAACAACCAAAGGGTTTACTAGAGTCAATAATCTAGTTCACATCGCTATGTGATTAACACCCAAAGAGTACAAAGGTGTGATCATGTCTTGCTTGTGCGAGAAGTTTAGTCAACGGGTCTGCTAAATTCAGAGCCGTATGTATTTTGCAAATTTTCTATGTCTACAATGCTCTGCATGGAGCTACTCTAGCTAATTGCTCCCACTTTCAATATGTATCCAGATTGAGACTCAAAGTCATCTAGATTGGTGTAAAGCTTACATCGACGTAACTCTTTACGACAAACTCTTTATCACCTCCATAACCGAGAAATACTTCCTTAGTCCTCTTAGGTAACTAAGGATAACTTTGCCCGCTATACAGTGATCCACTCCTGGATCACTATCGTACCCCCTTGCCAAACTCATAGCAATGCACACAACTGATCTGGTACATAGCATGGCATACTTTATAGAACCTATGACTGAGGCATAGGGAATGACTTTGATTCTCTTTCTATCTTCTGCTATGGTCGGGCTTTGAGTCTTACTCAACTTTACACCTTGTAATACAGGCAAGAACTCCTTTGACTGGTCCATTTTGAACTCTTTCAAAATCTTGTCAAGGTATGTACTCATTGAAAAATCTTATCAAGTGTCTTGATCTATCTCTATAGATCTTGATGCCCAATATGTAAGCAGCTTCACCGAGGTCTTTCTTTGAAAATCTCCTTTCAAACTCTCCTTTATGCTTGCCAGAAAATTCAACATTATTTTCGATCAACAATATGCCATTCACATATACTTATCAGAAAGGTTGTAGTGCTCCCACTCACTTTCTTGTAAATACAGACTTCACCGCAAGTCTGTATAAAACTATATGATTTGATCAACTCATCAAAGCGTATATTCCAACTCTGAGATGCTTGCACCAGTCCATAGATGGATCGCTGGAGCTTGCACACCTTGTTAGTACCTTTAGGATCGACAAAACCTATTGGTTGCATCATATACAACTCTTCTTTAAGAAATATCCATTTAAGGAATTCAGTTTTGACATCCATTTGCCAGATTTCATAAAATATGGCAATTGCTAACATGATTCAGACGGATTTAAGCATCGCTACAGTTGAGAAAATCTCATTGTAGTCAACACCTTGAACTTGTTGAAAACCTTTTGCGTCCGTCTTCCTCTTGAAGATCCATTTATTTTCTATGGCTTGCCGATCCTCGGGCAAGTCCACCAAAGTCCACACTTTGTTCTCATACATGGATCCTATCTCAGATTTCATGGCCTCAAGCTGTTTCGCGGAATCTGGGCTGATCAGCGCTTCCTCATAGTTCGTAGGTCATCATGTTCTAGTAACATGACTTCCAGAATGGGATTACCGTACCACTCTGATGCAGACCGTACTCTGATTGACCTACGAGGTTCGGTAGTAACTTGATCTGAAGTTTCATGATCATCATCATTAGCTTCTTCACTAATTGGTGTAGGAATCACTGGAACTGATTTCTGTGATGAACTACTTTCCAATTCGGAAGAAGGTATAATTACCTCATCAAGTTCTACTTTCCTCCCACTCACTTCTTTCAAGAGAAACTCCTTCTCTAGAAAGGATCCATTCTTAGCAACGAATATTTTGCCTTCGGATCTGTGATAGAAGGTGTACCCAACATTTTTATTTCTCCGATTTGGGCTCAAGCTTATCAGGTTGAAGCTTTTTTACATAAGCATCGCAGCCCCAAACTTTAAGAAACGACAGCTTAGGTTTGTTGCCAAACCACTGTTCATACATTGTCGTCTCAACGGATTTTGACGGTGCCCTATTTAACATGAATGCGGCTGTCTCTAATGCATAATCCCGAAATGATAATGGTAAATCGGTAAGAACTATTCCACATTGTTTTAAATGAAGGCCAAACTCATAACTCAAATATTCTCCTCCACGATCAGATCGTAGAAACTTTATTTTCTTGTCACAATGATTCTTCACTTCACTCTAAAATTCTTTGAACTTTTCAAATGTTTCAGACTTGTGTTTCATTAAGTAGATATACCCATATCTGCTTAAATCATCTGCGAAGGTCAGAAAATAACGATACCCGCCACGAGCATCAACACTCATTGGACCGCATACATCGGTATGTATTATTTTCTTTAAGTCACTAGCTCGTTCCATTGTTCGTGAGAATGGAGTTTTAGTCATCTTGCCCATAAGGCACGGTTCGCAAGCATCAAATGATTCATAATCAAGTGATTTCAAAAGTCCATCTTTATGGAGTTTCTTCATGCGCTTTACTCCGATATGACCCAAACGGCAATGCCACAGATATGTTGCACTATCATTATCAACTTTGTATCTTTTGGCATCAATATTATGAATATGTGTATTACCACGATCGAGATTCAATAAAATATCGACATTGGGTGTATGACCATAGAAGATTTTATTCATGTAAACAAAATAACAATTATTCTCCGTCTTAAATGAATAACTGTATTGCAATAAACATGATCTAATCATATTTATGCTCAACGCAAACACCAAATCTTTACCTAATAATAAAGCAAATTGGGTTTCTTTCGTCCGTCATGGCATTTTTCAGAAAAGTCCCTCTATTTCAGAGAATTCAATCCTAGTCATGTTTTAAGTTAAAATGAATCGTTATTTTCGTGTTTTACACAAAAGTCCCTATCTTTTCCTGAAATCAACCCGTCGTCCGGATTTAAGTCACACCCGAACCGTTATTTTACATTTTTCGAAACCCCCCTGATGTTTTAGGTAATTCATCCGCGGATCATATTTAAGTCAAACAAATGCTTTTTAAAATCATCCATATCTTTTAAACCGTAACTCCGAATTGAACATGTTATATATGAAATTTGATTAAAAAATATGTACAATATGAATATGAGATTATTTTTACCTGTTAAGTATTTTTAAATATTATTTTGGAATATATTTGAGTCAAACCAAATGATTTTCTAAATTATCTGTATCTTTTAAACCGTAACTTCGATTTTAACATATTATATATGAAATTTTATTAAAAAATGTGTGGAACCTAAATATAATGTTAATTTTACCTGTTAAATATTTTAAAAATATTATTATGGAAGCAAACTTATAATTTATAGCACAAGATTCTTTTTTTTTCATACCAGTGGCGATCCGGATTGCAAATAAACACCCCACTATGACCATATACGGAAAAGAAAACATCGATAACTACACATGCATACCTCTAAAAAATGTCGCAGGGGAAAACAACAGATTTCTCATCGCGAGAGTGAGAGAAAGCGAGCGAGAGAGAGAGAGGAAGAGAGGGAGAGAGGGAGGGAGAGAGAGAGACGCCTTAGCATTAACCATATTCAACACACGTTTTTTGTTGTTTTGTGTGAACACTGAGGCCATCCCCGGCGAGAGTGAGAAGGAGGATAAGCGGCAACACAAATATGATGCCTTGCAAAAATAAAGGAGATGGACCTATTGTGGTCTTGAGTGATGGTTGTTGAGTTAAGAGCATGTGTTATGTTTTCTCTCCCGTTGCAACGCACGGGCTCTTCTGCTAGTAACATTTATTTAGGTTCAACACTAATCTCGAAAGTATACGGAGTGTGCGATGATGATCATATCAATCTTCGAACCACTTCCAACACACATCGTCACTTCACCCTCAACTAGGGTTTTCCCTAGTAGTGGCCAACTGTTTTTTCGGCCCAAACCGTCGGTAAACAAGATCCTGAGGGTGCGACTGGTCTTTTTTCTGGGCGCCGACGCTAAAAGAAGCCTTTGGGGGGTGGGGGTGGGGCGCGGCTAAAAAAGCCTTTGGGGGTTGTTTGGATAGGAGGAATATAGAGAACCGGATCTATATAAAACAGAAAAATGGTTTAATAGACTAAAAGCGTTTGGCTCTCATAACTAATGCACAGATATGCAAAACTAGATTCCCATAAACCAGGAATTTTGGGTTTGTAGATAGTTGTTTTTCTAAAAACGCGATCTGTACATCTCTCTGGCCCGTCCTGCGATTCGTGCACCGATGACCGACGCAGCCGCAATAAGCTCTCACTGGTGTGCCGCACCTTGAGGCCGTCCTCCTCTAGCCGCCGGCCGTCGCTTCTACCACGTAGTCCGTCTTGCTCGTTGTGGCCACGCCGAGTTCAGCTCCTTGAACATGCGTCTGCAGCCGGCGCGTAGCTAGCTTCTACATGCACATGTACGGCCGTCGTTTTGTGCGTTCTGCAGCCGGCCGATGGAATAGATCCAGAAGCTTTGCTCTCAAGAGCTAGGTTCTCCATTAGTAAGCAAATTTCAGGTTAACGAGACAGAGAGTAAACATATATCTCTCTTCACAGAACCCACGATGAGCGGTCCCTCTCGCCCGCATGCACCCCGCGGCGGCGCAGCTCCCCTGGATCGGACACTCGGGTCTGCCTCTCGGATAGCGGATCTAGGGATGGGTTCTCGCCTTCACCACCTAGGTCCTACGCTGAGGCCGTTGCGCAGGGGATGGGCGAGTCCTCGCTGTCCGCGGCCATCAATGCCACGGCTGCAGCCATGGCAACGCCTTCCGCGGCCATCGCTGTCGTTGGCATGGGCGCGGTGCCTTTGGCCGCCGGGTCTCCTGCCACCGCGCCTGCCCCGGCCATTGACGCTGGCAACGGGTCAGCTGTGGCATCCAATGCCGAAGCCCCGAACCTTGGCTGGCAGCTGGTCTCGCACAAGCGCGGCCAGAACCAGCTCCCACCTCCCCAAGCCAAGACTGCCACTCCCCACCACTTCCACTACTCCTATAAAGATGACCTCGTCGGCCGCTGCTTTAGATGCCTTGAAGCTTCCCATCGTGTTGGGTCCTGCCCGAATCGCCTGCGCTGCATTCACTGTGTCCACTTTGGCCACCTCCGCAAAGACTGTCGTCGCAAACACCTCCCCCGTCAGCCACTACCGCCGCTTCACCTTCCCACCCGCCGGCCTGCTCGACCGACGGCTCCACCCATCACCGTGCCCTACCTCGCGCTCCAAGATCGTCTCGTTTTCCCGCCGCCAGGCACGAATCACCCTCGACCCTCGCTCGACATGGCTTCCTCGGCTGTCGTGGGTTCGCTGCCAGGTGCCGCGAACAGACGGCCGCTGGGCACCACGGTGCTCCTGGACTTCACCCAGGAGATGGCGGATGAGGAACTCCAGCTGCGGGCCACGGTTCTTGTCATCTCGGCGGCGGCGGAGGACATGTTCCCGGCCAGGGTGAGAGCAGCCATCCTGGCGGAGTTCCCCGACATCCCGCCTGGGGCGGTGAGCGTCTCGCTCTTCGGGAGCTCCTTCACCGCGCGCTTCTCCGACGGCCGCTGGCGCGACGTGGTCCTCAAGTGTGGCCTCTTCCACGACAACCAGGGCATGCCGTTCCGCGTTCAAGAATGGTCCAGGCGCTCCAACTCCAAGCTCAAGACGTTGCGCTACCGGGCGAGGATCTTCCTGGAGGGTGTTCCTCTACAGGCTTGGTCTGTCCAGGTTGTGGCGGAGATGCTGAAGATGGTCAGGATCGATGTCGTGGAGCTGGATTCGCTGCACAAGACCGACACCTCCTACTTCGTGATGTATGCATAGATCGAATCACCGGACAAGCTACCCCGCTGGATCGACCTGGGCACCCATGAGCCCCGGCGCAGCATCGACTCGGTGGATCATCCCCGGCAGCCGTTGGGCTTCGTCCATGCGGTGGGCCCCGACACGCCTCTCCCTGCGTGCCCGCGCATCCATGATGGCCTAGTGCTTGTCCATCTCGACGAGCTGGAGGAGTTCGCGTCAGAGGGCGAGCTGCCAGGACGAGGGGGACCGCATCAGCGTCAGGCCGCTCCCCTGGGCACACGCCCGCGTTGATGGTGCCCGCTCGGCTCCAACAGCGCCGGGACGTCCTTCGGTGTTCTCCCGCCTAGCCACCGGCGGAGCAATGTACCACAGCCACAAGGTGGCACTCGTCAGCGGGAACAAGGTGATTGGGTTCTCCTTGGGCGGCGAGCGCCTGCAGGAGCAACCGGCATTGGACACTCGTGCTCAGGAGAGCCCTAGCACCAGGCTCAAGGCGCACGGGGTGGCGCCATGCGCCCACTCCCTGACGGCCACGGCCACGCGGGACGACCCAGCGCTCGAGCCGATGCTCACCACACCGCTTCAAGCAAGCCAGGCTGTGCAACCCCCATGGGAGCAGTCTGTGCCTTTCCCTTCCCAGGTTTCTTCTGGGGCGACAGGGCACGGGCTTGCACCCTCGGCCTGCGACCTGGGCTACGGCGCGAGACAGTTGGTCCTGGCCCCTGTCCTGAGTCTCCTGACCCCTTTGGTGGCTACCGACGCGTCAATGGTGCAGCCTGAGGGGGACCCGGCTGTGCCAACCCCACGCCCTCGGTCGGCCCACCCGTCTCCGCATGCTCAGTCACCGCTGGGGCCAGGCTAGTCCAGCGTTGCCACTGTGGACCCACTGCAGCCCGCATCGGCGCTGCTCTCGCCAACGCCCACGCCACAAGACCTGATCGGCACTCTACAGGCTGTCGACTACCTGATAGCAGACGTCACTCGCGACACGCCCCCGGCCATCCTGCCGCGCCCGGCGGCAGCCAAGACAAGAGCGGTGAGGCGCCGTCGCTCTCTGGTCTCCAACCCACACCGAAGCGGGCGGCTCGCCTCGAAGACAACTGCTATGCTTAACGCGGTGGCTAGGGCCCAGCAGCTCGTCATGCAGAAGCTGGGAATTGGCTCGGATGAGGCCGACGCCATGCAGCGCTACGAGCTCGTCTTTGAGAGGCCCCTAACTGAAGCCCAGGTCAATGCACTCCAAGCCCTCGCTGCAGCTCCAGGAACTAGGGCGACGCCGTTGAGGTCCCAGGCCACCTCCAATACGGCCTGATGGTCTCGGACTGCTCCCCCGATGATTAGTTTTCTATGGATAGTTGTCCTGTACTGTGTTGGAATGAACGAGGACTGAACTCATCGGCGAGAAGGGGCGTGCATCAGCACAATGTATCCTTAGTCTGCTTGCAAGAATCAAAGCTATCAGCGGTCTCTAGTGCTATGATCTCTGAATGTTGTGGGACGGCTTTCACTGAATTTGTCTTCCAGCCGGCGGATGGCACTAGAGGAGGTATAATTGTGGCATGGAAAGGAGATGAAATTGAGGTTTCCATGGCAACCTGCAATACTAGCTTTGTGACAGTGCTCTGCTCCCATAAAAAATCAGGCAAATCTTGGAGATTGATCGGGGTATACGGGCCACAAGAAGACGATGCTAAGCTTGATTTCCTTCATCAGCTTAGACAGTTACTGTCCAGTTCTTCCTGCCCAACGATCTGTGCAGGAGATTTCAACCTGATATGCTCTGCGGCGAACAAATCAAACACAAGAATCAACAGGCGGCTCATGAATGCTTTCCGCAGCTTCATCTCGGATATGGAGCTCAAAGATCTGTACTTGCATGGCAGAACCTACACCTGGACAAATGAGCAAGAGAGGGCGACACAGGTAAAGTTGGACCGGGTGCTCTACAACGATCTTTGGCACGACATGTTCCCCTCCTATCAGTTGCAAGCCATCAACACGGCGGTTAGCGACCATTGCCCCCTGCTGCTAACCTGTGACACTGAGTTCAAACACTGCCATAGGTTCAGATTTCACAACTACTGGGTAAAGATGGACGGGTTCGATGCAACGGTCACCATGGCTTGGAACCAGTGGGTAGATTCACCGGATGCCTTTGTTGTGCTCCACACCAAACTATCAAGGACGGCTCGGGCGCTCACACGATGGAACAGCAAGACCTCAGATCAAATGAGCCGCGCCATGGACGTCGCCAATGAGATTATTTTCAGGTTCGATAAGGCAAGAGACTTGCGCGATCTGTCCCAGCATGAGCATCAGCTGCGCAATAACCTGAAGATGAAATTGCTAGGGTACAGTTCACTCCAGCGATCAATTTGGAGGCAGAAATCTCGCGTAAAAGGAATCAGCGAGGGTGATGCATGTACCAAGTTCTTCCACGTGAAAGCATCAGCCTGAAGGAGGAAGAATAGCATCCAATCAATTCAGCACCAGGGGCAATTTTTCACCGGCCAAGAGGACAAATTGCAGCTAGCTTGCGATTTCTGCTCTGAACTTTTTGGAAGACCTGCAGATCGAACCAAAAGCTTCAACTTCCAAGCCATGGGGTACTCTCAGGACCCGGCCACCCTTGCACAGCTGAGAGCGATTTCACCGAGGAGGAGGTGCTAGCGGCTATAAATGACTCCCACGCAGACAAGGCGCCTGGGCCAGACGGTTTTACAGGGCTTTTCTTCCAGAAGTGCTGGCCTCTCATCAAAGATGATCTCATGAGAGCGCTGAGGAAGTTCAGTAACCAGAACATGTCCAACCTTCAGGCATTGAACACTGCAACTCTCATTCTGATCCCAAAGGTGGAAGGTGCTACCAAGCTGGCCGACTTTAGACCCATTAGCCTAATCCATAGCATCGCGAAGCTTATCGCCAAGCTCCTCGCGCGAAGACTACAGCCGCTAATGAACAAGCTCGTCGCCCAATGCCAGAGTGCGTTTATCAAGAAGAGGTCCATACTTGACAATTTCATGTATGTTCAAGATATGATAAAGACTCTGAAGATGAAGAAGACACCTGCGCTGCTCCTCAAAGTGGATATCGCAAAGGCATTTGACAGCCTATCTTGGGAATTTTTGCTGGAACCGCTACGGGCAAGGGGTTTTGGTACCAGGTGGACAAATTGGATCGCAAGCCTGCTCGCCACCTCTAGTACCAAGCTGAACATTAATGGCGACCTCTCAGATACCATATTCCATCACCGAGAACTTGTTAGAATATGTATAGGATAGTTTCATTCAAATTGTAATCTATCTCTATCTCCTTTCTTTCCTCTCCTCGTTAACCTCCTGTACCGAACCACCTGAGATCGATCTTCTTGATCTCTTCTTGTACTCCAAGGCATAGCCAATATATATAAACATGCGGCCCGAGACAAAGGTTTCAACGCTTCCAACCCAATTTACATGGTAATCAGAGCATCTTCCTCTTAGATCGAAGATCGCATCTAGCTACCTTCCCGCGGCCGAGATCATGTCCTCCTCCGCAGCCCTATCTTCCACCACGAGCGCGCTTTCCTCCTCCACGGCCTCCACCTTCGCATCATCATCTAGCAGCAGCTCTATTCCTCTCGGACTGCCCCCATAGGAGAAGCTAACAAGGGGAAACTTCCTCTTATGGAAGGTCGTCGTGTTCCCGCAAATCCGAGGCGCACAGATGGAGAGCCACCTTGATGGGACGAGCCAGGAACCACCGGCCACCCTCACCATCACCAAAGATGGAAAAGACGAACAGATCGTCAACTTCGCCCGAACCCTCTGGTACACGCAGCAGCAGCAACTCCAGGGATATCTGATGGGATCTTTGTCCCATGAGATTCTCGCTCAAGTTGCCACCCTCCAGACGCCAGCAGAGGTCTGGAGCGCCATCAATGCCATGTTCGCCGCCCAAAGCCAGAGTCAGGCCATCAACACCCGCATCGAGTTCACAAACTTGAAGAAAGGTAACATGTCCATGGCAGAATATCTTGGCAAAATTAAAACCCTTACAGATGAAATTGCATGCTGCACCGGAGTTCCTCTTCCCGATCCAGGGATAGTCTCCAAGATCATGGCTGGCCTCGATCTGGACTACAATCCAGTCGTGTCCGCTCTGTCTGCTAGGGTTGAGCCGGTCTCGGTTCAAGAGCTGTACAGCCAGCTCTTGAGCTTTGATGCTCGCCTCGCCCTCCTCCACGGCACCAACATCAGGCAGTCCTCCGTCAACTCGGCGGCTCGCGAGTGCGGCCATGGGCGCGGTCACCAGGGACAAAACCGCAGCTCCAACGGCGGCGGACGCGGCCGCGGCAACTACCAGGGCGAGGGTGCTCGTTCTGGTGGTGGCAACAACTCCGAAGGTGGCGGCTTCAACAACAACAACAGCCGCCGCCCCTCCTCCTCAAATCGCCACCCTCGTTGTCAGCTATGCAAAAAGTCAGGCCATGAGGTCATGGACTGTTGGCACGGGTATGATGAAGACTTCGTCCCCGGCGCTCGTCATGTTGCTGCTGCCATACGTGAAGAAGGAGGAGGAGACGGCGTCTGGTACGTGGACTCGGGTGCAACAGATCATGTCACCAGCGAGTTAGAGCAACTTGCACTTCGTGAGAGATACCATGGTGGCGATCAGATTCACACTGCGGCAAGTGGTGGAGGTATGGATATTTGTCATATTGGACAAGCTTACATTAATTCCCCCAACCTTAAACGTGATCTAGTTCTTAAAGACGTTCTTCATGTCCCACAAGCTGATAAAAATCTTGCATCCATGTCTCGTCTAGCCACTGACAATAACGTCTTCTTTGAAACTCACCCTCGTTACTTTTTTATAAAGGACCGGGCAACGAGGGAACTTCTTCATCACGGTAGATGCGTTGGAGGGCTCTACCCCATTACATCCGGAGCACTCGGTCGCAATCGGCGTCAAGTTTATTCTGCCACTAAGCCCTCCTTGGAAAGGTGGCATCAAAGATTAGGACACCCATCATCAATCATAGTTAAACAAGTAGTCAATAAAGACAAACTTTCTTTGTCACATAGTCAAACTAGCGAGTCCGTTTGTGAAGCTTGTCAGTGTGCCAAGAGCCACCAACTTCCTTATCCCAAGTCAAATTGTGTGTCTCATGCTCCTTTAGAGCTTATTTTCAGTGATGTATGGGGTCATGCGAGAGATTCCTTTGGGAAATAAATACTATGTTAGTTTTATTGATGAGTATAGCAAGTTCACTTGGATTTATTTACTCAAATATAAATATGAGGTTTTCTCTGTCTTTCAAGAATTTCAGAAACTAGTTGAAAGACACTTCAACAGAAAAATTCTAACAGTCCAAAGTAACTGGGGAGGGGAGTACGAAAAACTCAACTCTTTCTTCCGTAGCATAGGAATTCAGCACCATGTGTCTTGTCCTCATGCTCATCAACAGAACGGTTCTGTCGAGCGCAAACACCGCCACATTGTTGAAGTTGGACTCTCTCTACTTGCTCATGCGTCTATGCCTCTAAAATATTGGGATGAAGCTTTCATTACAGCAACATATCTCATTAATCGTCTTCCAAGTAAAGTTATTGGCAACTCCACTCCTTTGGAACGTCTCTACCATCAAAAACCAGACTACAACTCTCTCAAAAAATTTGGGTGTGCTTGTTATCCCAACCTACGTCCATATAATCATCACAAACTTGAATTCTGTTCCACTCAATGTGTTTTTCTAGGCTATAGTAATCTTCACAAGGGATACAAGTGCCTAGAAACTTCCACCGGACGTATATATATCTCTCAAGATGTAATTTTTGATGAAACTCTCTTTCCGTTTGCCAAGCTTCATCCCAACGCAGGCGCTCTTCTCCGTGCTGAAATAGCACTTCTTCTGGATCTTGACACACTATCTGATCACGGGGGTGAATTATCTGTAGCTGACCATGTGAACAAATCCGTAGAAAATTGCAGTTCTAATGATGTATGTACAAATGCAGCTCATGATTTTATGTGCCCAAAAACAGACAATACAGGTGTTGCTGATCACGAGGAGGATTCTGGCGGGCGATCTGGCGCGCGATCCCAGGCGGATCCTGGCGCCAGCGCCAGCGCAATCATTGGCGCACGATCCGAGGAGGATCATGTCCACCTGCATGCGGAGACAGCGTGCGACCCGGTGGCCGATAGCGACCGCGCGGAGCCCACCAGCGCAGGCGGGGCTGGAGGCGAATCCCCGCTTGCCACGAGCCCATGGTTCGCGGGGGTGGCAGACCAGCCGCCCGACCGGGCGACCGCGGCTGGGTCCAGCCCATGGGCCCCGATGCGCACGTCCACCCGTGTGGAGTCCTCAGGCGACACGCGGCCCACTTCTGCTGGTGAATCAATCTCGAGGCCGATTCTGTCTGCAGAAGAGACGGCGCGCGATCCCGTGGCGGTGTGTGATCCTGTGGCTGCTGGATCTTCTGTGGACGCCTCTTCTGCTGCACAAATTGTTCCTCGGCGTCACACACGGTCACAATCAGGTATTACCAAGAAAAAGGAATACAAAGATGGTACCATCAGGTATGATAAAAAACATGCTTTTCTCACTACTACTAGTGAACCAGTTAATCTTGCTGATGGTCTTGCTCACAAAGATTGGAAAGAGGCCATGGATAGTGAGTATGATGCACTTATGAAAAATAAAACATGGCACCTAGTACCATCAAAAAGTGGAATGAATGTTATTGATTGTAAATGGGTGTACAAGATAAAAAGGAAGTCAGATGGAAGCATAGACAGGTACAAGGCTAGATTAGTTGCTAAAGGTTTTAAGCAAAGGTTTGGGATTTACTATGAGGATACTTTTAGTCCAGTTGTTAAATCGGGCACAATTCGACTTGTCTTGTCTATTGCTGTTTCCAGAGGTTGGAGCTTAAGACAGCTAGATGTTCAGAGCGCGTTTCTGCTTGGTGTTCTTGAGGAAGAGGTGTTCATGCGGCAGCCACCAGGTTATGAAAACAAAGGTACACCACATTATGTCTGTAAGTTGGATAAAGCTCTATATGGTTTAAAACAGGCGCCAAGAGCTTGGTATTCACGATTGAGCATGCAACTACAACAACTTGGATTTGTACCATCCAAAGCAGACACATCCTTGTTCTTTTACAATAAAGGAAATGTCACTATTTTTGTGTTGGTTTATGTTAATGATATTATTGTTGCTAGCTCGAGTTCAAGTGCCACCACTTGTTTGCTTAAGGATCTTAAGTTAGAATTTGCCTGCAAGGACTTGGGAGATCTTCATTATTTTCTTGGTATTGAGGTCAAACAGATAAGAGATGGTATACTTCTGACACAGGAAAAATACACAGCTGGCATACTCAGGAGAGTACGTTTGGAAAAATGTAAACCTGTGAGTACACCTATCTCAACTTCTGAAAAACTCTCTGTTGAAAGTGGAGAGCCACTTGGGTCAGAGGATGCAACAAACTACAGGAGTGTTGTGGGTGCATTGCAATATTTGACACTTACACGCCCTGACATTTCTTATGCTGTCAACAAGGTATGTCAGTATTTACATGCTCCTAGCACTACTCATTGGACTGCAGTTAAGAGGATTTTGAGGTACCTTAAGTTTTCAGAGGGACTTGGACTTCAAATTACCAAGTCTTCTTCTATGCTTGTTACTGCCTACTCTGATGCAGACTGGGCAGGATGTATTGATGATAGAAGGTCAACTGGTGGATTTGCTGTATTTCTGGGATCCAATCTTGTGTCATGGAGTGCAAGAAAGCAGGCTACAGTCTCTAGATCAAGTACTGAGGCTGAATACAAAGCTTTGGCAAATGCCACAGCTGAAGTAATGTGGATACAGATATTGCTTTATGAACTTGGAATTAAGACCCCAAAAGCAGCCAGATTGTGGTGTGATAATATTGGTGCAACCTATCTGTCAGCTAATCCTGTTTTTCATGCACGCACAAAGCATATTGAAGTTGATTTCCACTTTGTCAGAGAAAGAGTAGCTAGAAAGCTCCTCGAAATTCAGTTCATTCCTACTGGAGATCAACTTGCTGATGGATTCACAAAGCCTCTCACTATGAGGAAGTTAGATGAGTTCAAGTACAATCTCAACCTTGGTCGAAGTTCATGAGGTTTAGATTGAGGGGGAGTGTTAGAATATGTATAGGATAGTTTCATTCAAATTGTAATCTATCTCTATCGTTAACCTCCTGTACCGAACCACCTGAGATCGATCTTCTTGATCTCTTCTTGTACTCCAAGGCATAGCCAATATATATAAACATGCGGCCCGAGACAAAGGGTTCAACGCTTCCAACCCAATTTACAGGACTGAGATAGGGCAATCCCCTCTCCCCCTTACTCTTTGTCCTCGCCATGGATACCCTTGCGGCACTCATTGATGCGTCATGCAGATACAAGGTACTAGCAGATATTGGGAGGCAGAGCATGCCCTTCCGAGTGTCGTGTACGCCGACAATGTCGTGATCTTCATCAACCCCTCCCGAACAGAGGTTCACGTGAGCATCGGGTTGCTTCAGGCTTTCCAAGGGGTGACCGGCCTACGGACGAACTGGGCTAAAAGTGTTGTGACACCAATCAGATGCAGCAACACACAGGTTGAGGCTGCCGTGGCGGGAACTGAATGTGCTACAAGGGCGTTCCCAATAACTTACCTGGGTTTACCGCTGACTGATGTACGCTTGAGGAAAGATGACCTGCAGCCTATCATTGATGTGCTTGCAAAGAGGTTGAGAGGATGGAAAGCCAAACTGATTGCGCTGTCAGGAAAAATTGAGCTAGTGCGCACGGTGCTGTCGGCCATGGCCATTTACCGGATCATGGCACTGGCTCCTCCCAAGTGGTTTATCAAGATGGTGGACAGATTGCGGAGAGGTTCCCTTTGGGCGGCGGACGAGACTTCGCCGGGCGGCAGATGCCTCGTGCGGTGGCGTGATGTGTGCAAACCAAGGGAGCTGGGCGGGCTGGGAATCAGTGATCTGCAGCTTCTTGGGGCTGCGTTACGGGCGCGTTGGCAGTGGAGGAAGTGGTCAGATGACGGCAGGTCATGGCAACAGCTCATCCTACCAACTAACCTGAGGGCTGAATGTGTATTCAGAGCCTCTACATCAATCATCATCGGCGACGGCTGCAAAGCAAATTTTTGGCACTCTCACTGGGTGGACGGTTGCCGACCTGTCGATCTATGGCCGAACATCTTCGACCACTGCAATGGGCGACGGCTCTCCCTGCGTCTGGCTATCAACGAGGACAAATGGATGCAGTACGTCAAGGCCAACCCCTCCCCGGTTGTCCTTCACGAGCTTTGCCAACTGTGGGAGGCCACGCAAGCGATCACCTTCCAGGACGGCACGACGGACTCCCTGCGTTGGAAATGGACTGCATCAGGTGAGTACACGGCGACTTCAGCATACCACATGTTGTTTCAGGGATCCATCCCCTCCAACGACAACGCCGTCATTTTGAGGGCCAAGGCGGCGCCGCGAGCCAAGGCTTTCGCCTGGATTCTGCTGAAGGGGAAGTGTCTGACAGCGGACAACCTGTCTAAACGACAGATTCCGCATGACCCCTTGTGCCCCTCTGCCAGCAGACCCCGGAAACGGCCGTGCACCTCATTGCAAACTGCACATTCTCGGCTCGGGATTGGGAGAAGACGGCGAGCTCTCTGGGAACTCCGTATGCAAGCATCCAGATGCAGGCAACCGGGCGTCTCCGAGATCGCTTTCAAAGGCAGGTGGCCTCGCTGCCAAAGTTAGACAGACCCACCTGGTGGGCATCGTGCCTCCTGGTCGCATGGTGCTTATGGAAGGAGCGAAACGCAAGGATTTTTGACGCCACAGCAAGCTCGGTGAACCAGGTCCACTCCAGAATCCTAGATGAGGCATGGTGTTGGCTGCACGCTGGGCTAAAGCCAATGTCCAAGTTTTTTGATCCGCCTTGAGTGTGTCAAAGCCGGTCTGTATAGTTGGTCGCCGGTGCCGAACCCTGTCTATGTAACCATCAGCTACTCTATGTTTCTTCTTCATCAATGAAAATCAGCTCTAGCTGCTTTTTCGTCAAAAAAAGAGCTAGGTTCTACTTCTGCGTGCGTGTACGGCCGTAAATTCGTGCATTCGGCAGC
The DNA here is from genome assembly GCF_003073215.2 of Triticum urartu. Classification (NCBI taxonomy): domain Eukaryota; kingdom Viridiplantae; phylum Streptophyta; class Magnoliopsida; order Poales; family Poaceae; genus Triticum; species Triticum urartu. The sequence continues at coordinate 377,578,583 of NC_053026.1, read as the reverse complement.
AGGCGGATAGAATTGATTCAGCGCTTTCCTTGGCAGCGTGTGTATACAAGCTTCTATGCGCGTGTATGCGGCCGTCCGGCGAGATCGATGGACCTGCTCGCATGTACTTATGTACCTCGACTGAATGTGATGGGAGAATGAGAAGATCGGGAGAGATTAGGAACAGTCTGAATCATTATCCTAATTGGGCACTGACAAACACACTTTTCAACCCAAACGTAGTCTTATATAAACTGATTCTCAATAAAAAAAAAGTAAAACAGGTTTTGCTAAAAAATCAGGTAAAAACTTGTTTTCTATAAACCAACGCCTAATACTTGCTGCTTCAACTCCTCTTTTTTAGGTTTTGGCTTCGACTCGTTGTAATTACGCAACGTGCGTGCAGACCAAGGTTAACGTGTGTTTGTGAGGGGTTGGGAGATATTGATATAGACTAGACCATAAAAGCGTGCGTTGCCGCGCCCGCCATCTTAAGTACTCCCTCCGTCCCATAATATAAGAACGTTTTTGACACTACACTAGTGTTAAAAACGTTCTTATATTATGGAACAGAGGGAGTATATCTTAACAAAACAATAGGGCATCTTAACGAAGCAATTACATAAATATTTGGAAAAAATATAGTCACTTGTACCACTTGGAACAATCGAAAACTCCATAGATCTCATTTATGATAATAAAGTGCTGGTACCTAAGTACTCCTAAAAAGAACAAACAACAATGTTGTCTATCCACATCGAGCAGGCATTCTGCAATCAACAACCACAAAATTAGAAGCAATTTTTCAAACAACAACTCCTAAAAATCTACAATTGAAGAAATGATTGTAAATATGACAGTGGATAAATATAACAATTTAAGGAATTGAAGAGAGAAATGGATACCATATTCAACTTTCCCTATTAACTTGTGATAAATAGAAAGGTGGTCTTTGGAACTGGAAGTCACAGATTAATGTCACAATGATGATTGTGGTAAAGCTCCACCAACCATAAAGATATCATATTGTGTAGCAGGATTCCTAAATTTGGGGGATTGGGGGCAAGTAAGGGTTTCTTTTTAGGAATAAGCAACTTGTATTCCCATGAGGCCATAGGCCGATATATATATATATACATGTACAGGTGTGGAACATATGCAGGAAACCCCTTATACAACGGGATAAACACAAAGGGGTACATGACTTATATTATAACTCTAACACCCCCCCCCCTCAAACTCATGATGGATGAACAACACTGAGTTTGGAGAGATAAAAGCCATGTTGTGCTCTAGTCTGGGCCTTCGTCAGGAAATCCGCCAACTGTAACTCGGAAGGCACATACTGAAGAGCAATAACCTGATCCTGCACACCAGTGCGCACATAGAAAGCATCAACGCCAATATGCTTGGTGAGCTCATGCTTCACAGGATCGCGGCAATGCTAATAGCACATGTACTGTCAGATAGGAGCAGAGTCGGTGTAGTCATAGAAACACCAAAATCCTGAAGTAACCACCGTAACCAAGTCACCTCTGTCGTCAAAAGAGCCATGGCTCGCAACTCAGCCTCAGCACTCGAACGGGAAACTGCAATTTGTTTCTTCGTCTTCCAGGCAATGAGAGAACCGCCAAGAAAAACACAGTAAGCAGAAAGTGAACGGCGATCGGAAGGATCACTAGCCCACGTAGCATTCGAATAGGCCTGAAGTTGTAAAGAACTGGAGCTAGGAAAGAATAGACGGTGGGAGATCGTGCCCCGAAGATATCGGAGAACACGAAGGAGATGACTATAGTGAACCGATGTGGGAGCAGAGACAAAGTGACTCAGAATATGAACCGGATAAGAGATGTCCGGACGAGTGACAGCTAGATAGACAAGACTGCCAACGAGATGACGATAACGCGTCGGGTTAGGGAGAGGATCACCATCAGTAGCACAAAGGTGAACATTGAGCTCCATAGGAGTCTCAACAGTGCGCTCGTCAGTAAGAGCAGCACGAGCAAGAAGATCCTGGATATACTTTTCCTGGGATATAAAAAAGCCATCAGAGGTAGAAGAGACTTCAATCCCAAGAAAGTAGTGAAGAGGTCCAAGATCAGACATAAGAAATTGCTCACTAAGACGTGCCTTTACAAAGGCAATATACTCGGGGTCATCCCCAGTGATGATCATGTCATCAACATAGAGAAAAAGAAGAGTCCGACCATGAGAAGAGAGGTGAATAAACAATGCTGGATCATGAGCACTGGCTGAAAAACCAGCAGTAGTGACCACAGAGGCAAAACGCTCAAACCAGGCGCGGGGGGGCTTGCTTAAGGCCATAAAGAGAGCGACGAAGACGACATACCATGCCATCAGGAACAGAATACCCAGGTGGTGGCTGCATGTACACCTCCTCACGCAGCTCACCATTAAGAAAAGCATTCTTAACATCAAGCTGAGATATAGACCAGTGGCGTGCAGAGACAACGGCAAGAAGTGTACGAACAGTGGTTATATGGGCCACAGGAGCAAAAGTCTCGTCATAATCACGACCATGCTCCTGCTGAAAACCACGAGCCACAAGACGAGCTTTGTGACGCTCAAGAGAACCATCGGAGCGAGTCTTAACCTTGTAGACCCACTTACAAGTGATGGGACGGACTCCGGGAGGAAGAGAAACAAGATCCCAGGTACCAGTGCGTTCAAGAGCAGCAATCTCCTTTGCCATCACAAACTGCCATTCAAGATGAACAACAGCCTGATGATAAGAAGTAGGCTCAAGAACAGCAGCACCAGCGGTGGGAAATCCAAAGCGAACAACAGGCGGATGAGGATGAGAACGCAAGCCATAAGTAGGCTGAGAGGAAGATGACGACTCATCCAATAAGGCATCCACAGGTCGTGAACGACGAGTGTAATGCTGAGGAAAAGATGGAACAACAGAAGGAGGAATCGCCAAGGTAGAATCGGGGGGTGGCTACGAAGAAGTCACTGGAGATGAAGGTGTAGAATCTGGTGACATGCTAGGCGAGGAGACTGGAGAAGATGGTGGCTGCAAATCGACTAGAGGTGGAGAAGCAGAGGGAGTGGAACGAATAGGCACAGGCGCGGCGGGGGTGATAGGTGAGTCGGGAAAAGTAAGGAAAGAGATATCCTCCACTGAAAAAATCAAGGAAGATGGGCGTGGGTAGAAGGTACGAGACTCATCAAAAGTCACGTCTCGAGAGATACGCATCCGACGACCGATAGGATCCCAACAACGATAGCCCTTATGCTCATCACTGTAGCCTAAGAAGACACACTCAACAGACTGAGCAGTCAGTTTGGTGCGTTCGCGAGGGGCAAGAAGAACATACCAAACACAACTAAACAAGCGAAGCATCGAATAATCGGGAGAACGGTCAAAAAGACGCTCGAAAGGAACACCACCCTGTAGAGCAATGGAAGGCTGTATATTGATAAGATAGGTGGAGGTGGAGACGGCCTCAGCCCAAAAACGAGGCGGGAGAGAGGCAGCAATCATCAATGCACGAGCCGCCTCAAGAAGATGTCGATGCTTTCGCTCAGCCACACCATTCTGAGCATGAGCACCAAGACAAGAGAATTGAGAGAGAGTTCCTTGCTCAGCAAGAACACCACGCAACATCTTAGAGATATACTCGCCAGCGGAGTCAGCACGAAAAACACGAATAGGTGAAGAGAACTGAGTATGAATCATGGCAGCAAAACGCTTATAAATAGACAACACCTCACTACAAGAAGTCATGAAATAAAGCCATGTGTAACGAGAGAAATCATCTATGAAAATAATATAGTATTTATGACCACCTTTCGAAGCGAAAGGAGCCGGACCCCATACATCAGAATGGACTAAATCAAAAGGACGCTTAGACACCGACTCACTATGTGAATATGGTAACTGGATCTGCTTGCCAAGACGACAACCCTGACACTCTAAAGAGACATCTCCTGAGACAGACCCCAGAAGACCTCGACGAACTAAAGACGACAACCGAGAACCACACAGATGACCAAGTCGATGATGCACTGCTTGAAGGAACCAGTAACGGAGGTGACTGAAGCGGAGGAACTGGCGATGGTGGTGGCAGCGGAAGGAACATGAAGCCAGTCCAACTCCCAAAGACCCTGAGAATCACGGCGGCGAGGGCTAGCCCCAACCAGAGTGTGCGTGCGACGGTCCTGGACAGAACAAGAGTCAACTTCAAGGATGACGCGACAACCAGAATCGATAAGTTGACCAGCAGAAAACAGATTCATGGTAAGTCGAGGAACATGAGCAACATCAGGAACAAAATAAGGAGTGGTAAGATTGCCCCTACTAGCAACAGAAAGTGGAGTACCATCAGCAGTGAAGACATGAACAGGAGAATCCAGCAATCGAAGAGAGGACAAAGTGGAAGAATGAGAAGACATATGAAAAGAAGCTCCAGAGTCCAGAACCCATGGGGATGTACCTAACTGTGTAGAGGGCGGTTGCTCAGTGCGGGAAGCATCAGTCACAGAACCAGCAGTACCCGTCGAGGAAGAACCTGAAGCCGCGAGCAGACGCTTAAGTCTCAGAATATCCTGCTCAGTCAAAGCAATGGCTGAAGCTGTCGAGGTAGATGACGAAGTCCCTGAAGAGGATGATCGTGCCTTGCGCAGGTGTTTCCTCTTCGTGTAGCACTGGGACTCAATATGACCATCATTGTTGCAGTAATAACAATGTGGACGGGGGCGACCTGAGCCTCCAGAAGGAGTGGGCAAGAGCGGCGCAGCACTCGAGCGAGAAGGGGTCGATGCAGCAGGTGGCGTGGAAGAAGACCGAGTAGCGAGCACAGAGGGAACCTCCAGCAAACCAGCACCAAGTAAGCGAGTCTCCTCAGCACGAATCTCAGAAAGCGCCTCCATGAGAGAAATACGACCACGAGCAAACAACTGAGCACGCCGGGGCTCAAACTCCTTACGAAGCCGAGACAGGAACTCGTAGACGCGATGAAACTCCAAATTGGCCTGGACAGCCTGGCAACAGGGGCAAGTACGACAACCAGCACTGCAGAGAGAATCAAGCTGGCGCCAGATAGCAGAACTCTGTGCATAGAAGTCATCAACAGTAGAGTCGCCCTACTGAAGAGCATGCTCCTGACGGACCACAGAAAGGTATAAGGCATCACCAGAGGGCTGATGGCGCTGACGAAGACGGGTCCACATCTCAAAGACAGTAGGAAGACCCAGAAACTCAGAAGCAAACTGAGGCAGAACACTAGCAGTGAGAACAGCTGCAGCACGAGCATCATCATCAAGCCACTGGGTGTAAACAGACAGAGCACCATGATACGTCTGAAGAGTCTCCTCATAAGCCAAAACCCTCTCATCATAAGCACGAGCAGCAGCCTCATCAGCAAGCTTAGCCGCATCCTTGGCGGCCTGATTAGCATCCGTAGGAAGAACAGGTGGAGTCGGCGGAGTAGGGGCCACCGGAGGAACTGGACGTGGCGGACAGCAGACCTCACCAGAAAGAACACCCCAGAGACGGATGCCACGCATGTGAATGCGCATGAAGCCAGTGAACTCGATGTAGTTAGTACCATCAAAAATCACCGGACAGCGAGGGACAGCAACATAGCCCGATGCAGCAGACTTTTTTTGGAGATCCGACGAGAGCACTAGCGACAGTAGAATCTGGAACAGCAGACCACCAGTAGCGGAATCAGGCGCGGGCAGGGAGTAGCGACTTCAGAGAACGGGCGACTGGATCGGGCGGGCGCTGGCGGAACGGGCGACTGGATCAGGGCGTCGGGCGTTGGCTTCGAGCGGGGGGGGGCGACTGGATCAGGGCGTCGGGCGCTGGCTTCGAGCGGGAGCAGCGTCGATCCGATCGGGAGATCGGGGCTTCTAGAGCGGAAGCAGCTTCGAGCGGGAGTAAGACGAGCCGGACTCGATCGATCAGATCGAGAGACTCCGGGAGATCGAGGCCGACGCCTTCGATCGGGGAGGAGAGACGGATCAATAGCACGAGTTGCAGCGTGCAAAAAAATTGACCTAGCTCTAATACCATGTTAGGAATAAGCAACTTGTATTCTCATGAGGCCATAGGCCGATATATATATATATATACATGTACAGGTGTGGAACATATGCAGGAAACTCCTTATACAACGGGATAAACACAAAGGGGCGGGTACATGACTTATATTATAAGTCTAACATTTCTCACATAATAATCGATGCAAATTGATATAATATTATTGGTCTCCCAAATAATACGATCTTCAGACAATTTATGTGTGTTCCATGTGTCAAAGGGCTGGCTTCTCACTCTTTTCACAATAGAAATAGCTTTCCCGGAGCTCAAACCCTCAGGCTTAGGAGAAAAAAATACAGATAAATCATGTTCTATGGTCAACGAAAGAAAACAATGTGCATCCATAATCCTGCAACTTCAGCATGGATCTTTTAGAAAATAATCTACCTTGTTAGACCATCATAAACCCTATGGAATACAGGTTCTACTGTGTTGGCATCCGATGCATTTCATCCTTCCAACAAAGAAGGGAAGAACCGCCAGTAGAGAATTTAGACACCAAACATCATAAATGTGAGAATGTAAAAAATTATTGCTATTTGAAAAGTAATTAAGAACAGTTGAACTAAGCCTAAAGCAAGGTCTCTCAGCATTCACGTTTTTGGCCGTCCATTTTCACGATGTGGGCATTTCTGGTCGCCGGATCTCGTGTGGAAAGCATCCCTCTTGCAACTGGCCCAACTGTTTTTTGAGCAGCTGTTCCCGAGGCCAAAAGGAAACCACGTGGTTAACTGCCAGCAGGCAGCCCATTTCAGCTGACGAGTCATCCAGTCCCAGTGCGTTTTTCTCAGCCGCCGCACTCACAATCCTGTCGTCGTCATGCTACAAGCAGCACCGCTGCCTCCCAGCCCTCGACCTAGACCCCCACTCAGGCCATCTCCACCGCGCGACTCCAAAACATTCGGGTCTGTCCGTTTGGCTCTAAACGGACAAATGAAACGGCCCAATGCGCAATCCCATCCGTAAAAAAACGTTCTTGCGAGCGGGCTAGCGAGCCGCCACCTTGCGCTAGCTAGCGTGCGGCTTGCCGGCACAAGCGCAGGTGTGCAGGTGGTCGGAGGCGCGTGCAGGGACGGCTACTGCGGTAGCTGCGGGCGCGGCGGTGGGCGGCGCTGCGAGCGGGGCGCAGCCACGGTGAGCAGGCTACAGCGCGGGCGACCCCATGGACGGCGGCGGCCACGGCGAGGGAGAGCTCGCGCGCGCGGCTCTTCAGGGACGGCCACGGCGGGCGCAGGCGGGGAGCAGGCGTGCTGGCCACAGCGAGCTGGCGCGGGCACGGCGCAGCGCGAGCTGTGGACGGGCCAACTGCATACACGGATATTTTGGGATTGGTGGCCATGTTGGGCGCCTCCAATAAAACTCGGATACACACGTCTATTTTAACACTCATTGCCATCCTAAATGAACGAAATTCGAGCAAAACGGACCTCCGTTTGCGATCGTGTGCTGGAGTTGGCCTCAAGTCGCCGCCCAGTGTCGTCGCCCCCGCATCCCCCACCCATGCCGACGTCTTCGCATCACCCATCCACGCCGCCACTGGAATCTGGAGGTCCGGACCAATAAAGGCAAAGTGAGCGGGGACGACGGCAAACCACTCCCTCCCCTCGATGCGGATCAAGCCAAGAAAGAGATGTGATGGCCAGACCTTCACATCCTTTCTTTCCTTCCTCATATGGAGGATGGGCTGAAGCGGCGACGCCCCTGGCGGTAGAGAACAAGGGTGTGAACCCAACTCAATACTGCAGCTGGCAAGTGACACGGGAGGTGCAGGCGAAACCCTAGCCGGTGGAGGCGGCCATGGTTACATCCCTTCTGATTGATTCTGTTTTTTCCTTCCAATCCGCCACAGGGCGTTAGTTCTGGTGTATTTGTTTATAGGAAATCCTATAAGGACTAAGGCCGGTTTGCAAAAAAATTCCATACCATCGGGTTCGGGCTCTGTAATTTTTCTGCGGTTGCTCTTAGATCTCAGTTGAGGTATTCGAATCCTAAAGCTCACGATTTCCAATGTCTACTGGCCACGTTAGCTTCCATGTTCTCACACATGTCATCTTATTATCCAAGCATCTGCCTTCATGATTTACGGTTGATGCTACTGGCTATGTATATACAGTTTTGACTATGGCCGTCGAATTAAATCTTACCCAAATGGTATGTAAAACTAAGCCTGACTATGTTCTCACCGTGCAACGTGCGGACCTCACTCTGTTCGCCAGATCATCGCCGAAATCGATGCACAGATGACCGGCACCAGGGAGGAGTTCGACAGCGAGGCGGTGATCTGCGCTGCCATGGTCAATGAACAAGCCCAACGAGGTGGGAGACCACGCTACTCATCGTCGCTGATAAAGGGTTCATCAACATCGTCGTCAGGTTGCTCAAGCACTCTGACAAGGAGAGCCTTGCGAGGAAGAACAAATCAGGATTCAATGCTCTGCACATCACTGCAAAGGAAGGCCACGGAGGTGAGCACTGACAAACACTTCAATACTAAACCACTTCTGATTGGTCATATTTTTACATGGGAAGAGGGTAGCTTTGGACCTTGTGTCTAGACTAGAATCTCATAGTTTGCATGAAGAAAGGGGTTTATGGATTTCTAAATTAATTGATTGCCATGGTTTTTTGGGTCTTTGATCAATCTCCATGGATCCGATTGTATTAGTTTTGCAGTGCTGAAATTTACCTGATCTGTATGATAACTACAGTGTGCCATTGCCTACACAAGCTAATGAGCAAGAAAGATGGTCATCTGACACTGCTTGTAGATATTGTGAAGGTACTCCTGGACCATGATCGATCCCTTGGGAAAACATCTGGCCAATCAAAATGTGACTCCTCTGATAATTGCGTCGATTAGAGGCCACCACAATGTAGCGAACCTTCTGCTGGAGCAAGATTCTGGATTGCTTGCACTATCAAAGGCAAAGGGAACAACAATTTTTATTTTCCTGGTACAGGGAATTTCCCTACACAACAAAGTATGTGTTATGGCACTGCTAGAAGGAGGGCGCGAGAGGGCCGGCCGGGGGCCTTTTGCCCACGGCCGGACAAGATGGAAGGGATTTCCTTTTTAATTCTTGCTTGATTAGATTGATACATCTCCTCTCTTTATATAGAGAGGTTTACTTGACTCCCAAGCAAGCGATCCTTATCTCTAATTAACCCTAAGACTAATGGGCTATACCGCCAGCCCAGGCCCATTAGGCCCATTACGTACTCTAACAGTATGTATTTACATCAGAAAAATTCCTTAGCTTTTGCAGAAACATGATTTGGTTTAATTATTTATTAGCACTACCCCAATTTACATTGGATTTGTATGCACACTTCTGAAAGTTACCACAATAACAATTCTAAGTTTATTATTTAATTTAATATTTCTATTGGCAATTAGTTTTGTTTATTTCACCTCACTGCATTAAACTCCACCGGTTTGAATTTCTTGATTCTACAGACCCTACTTGTGCCATTGTGTGTTCCTCCACTTCTGGCCTCCTCCATTACCAGTGACTAACACTACAATAAATATGCAAATAATGTAAGTTTGCAAGCTGCAATCCAAATTATAGTCAAAACTAAGAACTGTATTCCTTCTAATTTCGGGAAAAGGTAGTTCGTCAATTTGCTTAGAATTTACAAGAACTGAGTAGTTGTCACCCGCTTGCATAAAATAGACGGTCTAATTTATGACATGCTTAGGTTTCTTGTTATACATTTTAATTTGGTAAGAAAATTCGCATGTAGTTTTAAATTGACTCGTTCTTGGAGCTAGCAATGGATATTTCCTTTGGCGATTGCCAGTTTTAATTTGAGCATTATATATAGAGATTGAGTGGGAGCTAAGATGCCTAGAAGTTTATTATCGTTTGATCCCCCATTTCGTTTGACTAGATCTGTGACAAACAATAGTATAATGGTTTTTTCTTCCTCTATATGCCCTATATAGGCATTTCCTATTTTGTGCTAGAGTAAAAATAATATTTAACTTTGTGCTTTGCATGTCAGTAGTTTTGCTACACTATAGTAGCAACAATCCTTGCGTGACAATTATTGTACCGATTACATCATAGCAAATCATAGCAAAGGGACAATATGAGGGGCCTTCAAACTGCAGTTTGAGAGACAATCTGTTTGTCCTATGGAGGTGCTCAATGGACTTAACATCAGAATAGCCTGGCTTTCAGAAGAAAAGATGACAGCTTTATTTTGTTGTTGTAGTGTGCCTATTCGGAAACAAGAAGTGAGTGCTTTGTTTTTTTAATAATATAACTAGAATGAATGAAATATGTAAGGGTTGAGCTCCTGAGTTGTGTAATTGGTCTAAACCTTTTTGGTTCTTTTTGTTGTTCCTGTGAAAAGTGTGATGACGGAGGCAAAGTTATGAGAACACCCAGATCATGTATGCTTATGTACCAAGGACTTTGCTCATAAACATCCCAAGTTGATCATTTCTACATACATACAATATTATCAAGAAGCATTCTTGTGGCTAGAAGCTCAACAAAATTGAAATTCTCAAGTCAATCATGCATGGTCATGTATGTGGTATGTCAGGCTTTGTTCATATATATCCTCCCGAAGATGCTCTTAAATTGAATGTCGGTTCTAAATAAGAAGTTTAGGAGAACAGCAATGTGGTACAGATTTACAATATATGGCTTTCATGATTTATGCCTAACAAGTGATAAGATTCTGTAAGTCATGCCACTTAATTACTTTTTTCCATCATATATATCATTATTATTTCGTGCTGATTTTGGTAACATTCTACATTACTCTACAAATAGAGATAGTTGTAAATATAGACTGAGAGATAGTACTGAACTACTAATTTTCTAGACTAATTTGAGCTGATGAAAAAATAACCATGCTAACGAAAGTACTTGCAGCTAATGATACATGGGGTCGTAATACAGAAAACACAATCTATTTAAATGAGGTGTACTGTTACCATATTAGCAGATCTTCTCCTTTTGTTAAACATGCTTCACTTCCCAGGATCCAAAATTTCTTCATTCACTTTAACGGCAGAGCAGAGCCTCCTTGGTAACTGAATCATAGTAAATTATTCTTCTATGCCAACAATGGCTTGATAAAATAAGTGGCGCAATCAACCACAGAAAAATCTCTACTGGGGTACTGGTCGTTGCTGCTGGCTTGCTGCTCCTTTGTGTGATCAATGTCAAACATCTATTACTTTCTTAGGAAGCAATTTCAACCAGTAATTATCTTGCAACCAAAAGATATTTAGTTTCAATTAGCTTTCTTATTAGACAGGACATGCATGGGGTACAACTCCACCAAGGACGCGTGGTACAGCTCCAAGGGCATGCATGTCGATGCAGGAGGGGTACAGCCGGTGATGGCCGCGCTGCAACCGCCATCGAGGACGCTGCAAGACACGACATTAAAAAACAGCAAAGCAGGGGCTTGCAGAGGAAGTGTACATGGCGAATGGAAGGCACCGATGCGCAGGTAGACGCGCAACAGAAGCTCGCCGACGGGACGGAGGACGGCGGCGACGCATCGCCGATGAAGGAACGATGGCGTCGCGGATGATGGAACAAAGAAACGAGAAGTTGAGGGGATAGCACTGGCAACACACTGGATGACCTAGCCCGTACGAGGGGAAGGGAAGCCAATCTTCGTCGCCGGCGGGCGAGCGATCGGCGTCGGCGCATAGCGGACGAAGGAACGGCGGCGCATCAGGTACCGAGGAATAGGAAACGAGCAGTCGGGTGACCAATCGCACACCCAGTCGATAGAATGGGCCAGCCCATATGAGCGCGCGAGGAGCATCGATTTTGTGAACCTTCTGGAATGTTCCTGACGGACTTTCGGACATTCTGGCCGGTTCCTAAGCCGATTTTATTCTTCTTTTGCTGGTTTTCTGTTAAAAAAATCATTTTCTCGTCTATCTGTCACTTTTTTTTGTTTTCTGTTTATTTTTCTCTTCCCCTTTTGTTTCGTTTTTCTTTTCTTTTTTCATTTTTCAAGTTGAACATTCTTGTAACATTTTTCGAAATTTTCCACTCTTCTTCATATGTTCAAAAAAATGTTCCTCTTTAAAAATTTGCTCACAAATTGAAAAATGTCCGAGTTTAAAAAATGTACACGACTTTCAAAAAATGTTCCTGTTTCAAAATTTTGGTCAAAACTTCGAAAAATGTTCAGGAATTCCAAAAATTGTTCCTCTTTTAAAATTTGTTCACTAATTGGAAAATTTACAATGTTCAGAAAAGGTTCAGGAATTTCAAACAAATGTTCATGGTTTCAAAATTTGGACAGAAATTTAAAAAATATTCGCGTTACATAAAATGGTCAGGTATTTCAAAAAGGTTCGCAGTTTCAGATTTTTGTGCGCAAATACATGAAACATTCCAATTTTTATTTTTACTCAGCAATTGAAAAAATGTTCGGTTCCAATTTTTTGTTCGGACTATCATAAAATGTTCCATTTTCAAATATTTGTTCACAAGTGCAGTAAATGTTTACAGTTTCAAATTTCGTAATTTGTTCACAAATTCAAAAATAGTTTGACATTTTCAAAAACAATTCTGCTTTTTTCAATTTTTTGTTCACATAATGAAAAAAGTTCATATCTCCGAAAATTTGTTTAGAAATTCAAAAATCGTTCACACTTTTTCAGAATAGACACTTTTATAAAAGCGTTCACTACAGGAACTCAGTGGCGGAGCCACGTTTAGAGGAGTGTGGTCAATTGACCACACATGTTTTTGGCAAATTCTTTGTACAAAAGTAGAAATCATGTATTTTTTTTATAGAATGAGTGAAAACACATGTATTTGACATTACATATCTGAAATGACATCACAAACTTCTGATCCTGGCACCGCCACTGCAGGAACTATGTCGAGTTCGCTATAGTATTCTTATTCGCTAGAATAGGGCGGTCGGATTTAGTTAAGTTATGCGCTGCTTTAGTTTGAACAATACTGCTGGACTAGACTGGTTGTGCGTGCGCGATCCTAAGCAGTAGGTCGGTTGTTCGAATCCCAAAAATCGCGCGCTGTCTCTGTTTTCTGCCATCTTTTTTCGTCCCGCGGTACTGCTTGATGGGCCGGCCCAGTCGGGCTGCCACCCGTGCGTGCGGCCGCAAATTTGACGCAAAGAGCGTCAAGTAGGGGCTCCCCAGTCGTGTGGGGTGTCGGGCGAAATAGAGTTGTGAATATCGAAATCACTAATTAAGGAGTACTTGTTGCAAAAAACAGTCCACTTTCCAGGTTGCAATAAAATGACGCACATGCAGCGCGTCACTTGTCGCAACCCGGGAGTTTTCTCTTTTTTCATAGATTCGTTTATTCAAAACATTTTATCTTTTAAATCGTGCGCCCAAATCTCGAACCGTTTTCATCATTGGATTCCTCGTGTCGAGATCTTCAAAACTAAATCCCATGTTGATAGGTTTGACGAACTTTTTTTTCACGAAAACTCGAACAAAAAAACCGGGCGAAAAAACCGAAACCGGGAGCACGGTTTTTTCCCTTTCCGAAAGAGGCACGCCCATGCCTCTCACGAAATCACATTCGTGCCTCTCGTGGAATCAAAACCGTGACTCGTGGAAGGAAAAAAAACAAAAAACACGTTTTTTTCGTTTCCGAGAGGCACGGACGTGACTCTCACGAAAGCACAATTGTGCCTCTCGCGGAAGCAAAACCGTAACTCTCGTGAAAGAAAAAAAAACAGAAAACACGTATTTTTTTCTCTTTCTGAGAGGCACGGCCGTGACTCTCGCGAAAGCACAACCGTGCCTCTCGCGGAAGCAAAACCGTGACTCTCGCGAAAGAAAAAAAAACAGAAAACGCGTTTTGTTTTTCCCTTTCTAATAGGCACGGCTGTGACTCGCGCGAAAGCACGACCGTGCCTCTCGCGGAAGCAAAACCGTGACTCTCGCGACAGAAAAAAAAACAGAAAACGCGGTTTTTTCGCTTCCGAAAGGCACGGCCGTGACTCTCGCTAAAGCACAACCGTGCCTCTCACGAAAAAAAAATCATGACTTTCGCGAAAGAAATAAAAAGAAAATGCGCTTTTTTCATGAAAAAAAGATTTCGAAAAAAAAAATTGATCGAAAAGCTAAGGAAGACCGGGGAAAAACCAAACGTCGAAAAAAAAACCATTTAAAAAACCGAAAACGCGTGCGAAAAAATAAAAAAATAAAAATTAGAGGGAGCGTCCAGAGCGCGACACGTGGCGAATGGCTGAGAGTGCGCCAAGTGGCGCTGATCATTGCGAGGCTCCCGAAGGAGCGCTCGTTAACTAGTTGCTCCCTGCGAACATAATGGACGACCCCCTGCTTTGACTGGACTTGGGCCTTTGCGGCCCAATTACGGACAGAAATGGGCGCTCGCTCTGCGGAGCAGCGGCCCGTGAAAGCGGGCAGCGCGTGAACGACTTGTGCACGCCTGAGCAGATCTAGACCGTACATTAGCGGGATCTGACGGTTGAGAGCCTCAAAACGTTATGGTGGCTCGTAGCTAGCTGAGTTATACTGTTTTTCAATGGGCCCAACGATTTATGTAGAACTATGAATCTTTGATAGATGCCCCCCACGACTTATGACAGGCAACGTGAGAGGATTCGGATACGCTATGTAGACCTACTTTTGAATCTCGGTCGTCAATGATATTTAACATAAAATCAACGGATATAAAAGAAATGACAGAAGAAGAACCATGAAATATTTCGTCCTTTATTATTAGCTATAAAGACTAAAGATATACATGGAGGTACATTTCTGGACGTAAGAAAAAGGCTTTAAATAAAATAGCAAAATAACTTTTAAAATAATATTTTTGTGGTTTTGGGAGTCATATATCTAATAGGAGTCAAACATACTTTTTGAAAGATTTCTTATACCCTAAATTAAGTATTTGTAGTTCAAGTCTCAATTCAGGGGGTTTTAAAAAACCTAATTTAGAAAATATTTGTTTGGTCAAATTATTTTTACAAGGAAATATTTTATGTCCTATATACACGGCATGATCATTGGGCAAGTTTTTGAAGCAAGGGAAACAAGTATGGGGGTGGAAGGAAGAGCAAACGTCCTGAACGCAGCGGCAGCTGAACGCAATACACGTGAATGCAGTGTTCACGTCGTCTGGAAGCTGCTGTTCTGACATGCTCTCGATGTGCTTTTTGACCGCGCTGGCCACTACCAAGGACGCCAGTGCACGCCTCGCTCTGCAGTTCATCGGTGATTAATGCATAAAAGTTAAATTGACCGTGCGGCAGCTGCAGGGGCCTTGCCGGAGTGGAGCGCTGCAAGGGGCGGCGGCGGAAGGCCGGAGGCGGCAATATCTGGTGGAGTGGAGTCGGAGGGCGCCATGGGCGTCTCAGACTGGTGTGTTGTTGGGGCGGGGGTGAAAGGACGGAGTCGGCAGTAGCACGTGCAGTGGAGGCAGGGGGGCATGGACGTCGCAGACGTCGTTGCTTCCTTGTGGAGTAGCGTGCCGGTTGCAGCTGAGGGCGCCATGGCGGGTGGCAGAGCAGCAGCGGCCGTCACCAGAGGGAGCTAGTCACGGGGGCGCGGTGGGCGGCGAAGCCTAGGCGACACCGTTCCCGGGTGCGTTTCGGTCATAGGCGTGGGCTCGCCGGAGATGCAGCCGTTGGATCAGGGCCAGTCGCTGCAGGGGCGGGGGTGCGGCATGCCTGTTGTTGAGTCCTCCGGGGCGTCATGTACGACGTTTAGTTCTGGGGGCGGTGGTGTGGCGTGGGCAGGCTCCGGCGACGGGGCGCGCACCGTCGACTTGTGCAGCGCGGTTCAATCATGCCGCCCCGGTGTCCAGGCAGCGGCAAACACCACCATCCTCTAGCCTGCGCAAGTACTGGTCATGTCAGATTCATGCTGTCAGATGGTGTGCACTGAGTACGCGTATACGCTGCATTTCGCTCTTCAAAAGTTTGCCTATACTCTAACTAGCATGCTCGCCGCTTCGAATCTCGATGCCACGCGTGTCGTTGATGCGCTGCGTGCAGATGCCACTGCGTGCATCGATGCACTTATGGGGTAGAAGTTACTATATAACTTTTAAGCACTTGAAAATAGCACAAAAATCCAAATCAAAGAAAAGACCAAAACACTCAAAAGTTTTTATTAAACCACATTTCTTCATGTTTTATTAGCTTATAAGTGTTGTGGCATGAAAATTAGGGTGTGACACGAGCAGCAGCTGCGCACAGAGACCAAGGGGAAAGCCGCCGTCCATCACGACGGCGAGCACTGGATGCGCTCTCCACTTGCGACAGCCGCAGCCTGGTGCCCTCGTCGGATGCCGCCCTCCCGCAGGTCAATAGATTGCTGCCTGTCGGTCGCCGCCCTCCCGCAGCCTCGCCACCCGCGCATCTCTCCTACCACCGGTTGGCGTTTGCCTCTGTCCCCGCCTTTCCTTTGATTCCGACGACGAGCATAGCGGATAAGCAATAATCCTACACTCACAGGCATATAACGGACTTTTACGGAGGCCTTAGTGCTAATTAACCTCTTTCCTTTCCTTAATCCCAATCAAACGATGCCACATGTGACAGTCCCTGAAACCTGTAAAAACCCGTCCCTGTGTCTAGCAAAGCCCGCATTGGGAAGTGAGGGATGGGGTGTGGAGCAGTGGAGTTAGGCTGGTTATAGTGGGGAGTAACTTAGACTAGTGTCTAGTGTCATATGCATGACACTAGTCTAAGTTACTACCTTCATAATGCAAAGTAACATAATAGTAGTGTCATAGATGACTTTATTTATTAGCTTGTAGACTCATCTTGTCTTGGGAAACGCTATGTTACAGTAACATACTCTCTCCATTCCAAAATATAGTGCGCCCGCGCTTTCCAAGGTCAAACTTTGACCATAAATTTAACGAACAAGACCGACTGCGGCGAAAAAAAAGTTACATAATTAAAAACTTATTTCGAATACGAATTCACTGATATAACTTTTGCTCCCGCCGCAATCGGTCTTGGTAGTTAAATTTACGGTCAAAATTGAAACACGAGCATAGAGGAAGCACTACATTGTGGAATGGAGGAAGTATTATGTTACTACCTCACATTAAATACTTGCCACATAAGCAAAAATTTCTTGAAGTGCGCTATATTACTAGCTAAGTTACTCCCACTATGACTAGCCTAACGGTGCGCGAGGCGTTCTGGCGAACTTCAGCTCGGACCAGTACAATACCGGCTGATGACGTGGCAAGGATCGTGCGCCTAGATTCATGCTCTCGATCCAACAAATAAAAGCGTTCATGCTCTCGATCCAACAAATAAAAGCGTTCATGCTCTCAATCCAACAACAATTAGGCCTCCTTTAGTTTAAAGGAATTTCATAGGAATTCTAGAGGATAGGATTTTTATAGGATTTTTTCCTTTAGAGCCCTTTGGTTCATATAAATGGATTTCTATTCCTATATAGGATTGATTTCTATCCTCCACATTTCGGCCTTCTTTGGTTTAGAAGAATTTCATAGGAATTCTAGAGGATATGATTCTTATAGGATTTTTTCCTTTAAAGCTCTTTGGTTCATAGAAATGGATTCCTATTCCTACATAGAATTGGTTCCTATCCTCTACATTTCATAGGAAAATAAAAAAGAGCCTAGACTATGGAAAAAATCCTTTGGTGTCAACCAAATGACATCTTGTTTCATATTCCTACTCGTAGGATTTGAGATACATGTCATCTCATTTCCTACAAGATTTCTATTCCTATGATAATCATATATCCTATGAACCAAAAGTGGCCTTCATAGGAAAATAAAAAAGAGTTTAGACTCAATGGAAAAATTCATTTGATGTCAACCAAATGACATCTTGTTTTCTATTCCTACTTATAGGAGTTGAGATACATGACATCTCATTTCCTACAAGATTCCTATTTCTATGATAATCCTATCATATAAATCAAAAGAGGCCTAAAAGCGTTCGGGATGAGAGCACCTAACATGGCACATTCAGTTTAAATGAGATGGGCTAAGTTAAGTTAGTTCCCCTATTATCCACTCACACCGGAGTATGAACTGTCTAACAAATAAGCACATACTCCCTCCTTTCAAAAATACTTGTCATCAAAATGAATAAAAAGAGATGTATTTAGAATTAAAATACGTCTAGATACATCTTTTTTTGTTCATTTTGATGACAAGTATTTCCGGACGAATGAAGTATTTAATTATTTCGTACTCATTGCAACAGGCTCTTTTGCTAGTGTACGACAAAAGATGCATCCGAGTATGATAACCTTTCAAGTATGGGCTTAACACGTACAAAGCAAAATTTCAGGAAGACGAATGGAAAATATGATGTAAGTAACGAGCTGGAAGAGTGAGACAGAGATGTGTTAACCGGCTAGGACTAAAGAGGATTATGCATGGTGCTATATATACTACTCCTGGAGGACATGGACAACAAGACATAAATATTTAGCACTAATGTCAATAATGAGGTCATGCCAGAAAAGCTCCAAGGGTATTGTTACAAGGAAGATCAGAATTGTTTGTAAACAACAATGAGGTCATGCCAGAAAAGCTCCAAGGCATTGTAACACTAATGTCAATAAGAATAAGAAGCACCTTCTCACCAACCAGTCATCAGATGAAAGGTCCCCCTGAGGAAGCGCCACCAGGTTGACTCGGAAAGAATGTGTGACGAACCAGGCTTTGTTTGAGCTTATACGGCGTAATCGACAGATTCGAGCCACTCCATATAATATCTGACCTCACACTTCCCAGAGTGTCAACTTGAACAAGACGGCTATGCATTGAGATGAGCACACCACCCTTCTCATACAAGACCGGCGATATATAACCACGTGATCGAGCTGACAGACGAAGGTCTGCCACTGGAAGCTTGATCTTGTACTTGAACTCCCAGACCTCATTATCATAGTCCTGTAGCACACAAATATCAATCATGGTGATGTCCTCATCGATGTAGTAGAGGACGAGCTTGCCATCCATCTCAAACAAAGTGGCCGACTCAGGGGTAGCCGGAGCAGACATCCAACGGAATGACTCGGCAGTGGTATTGAATACCATCAGCATGTTGCTGCCCTGTTTCTTCACAGGGTAGAAGTGCAGGTCTTCCTGGAACAGGACCGACGGGCGGTAGGATGTTGTATTGACACTGCCCTCCGCCAGTGCGTCATCTTCGGACGCCGACGCCGCTGGCCGGCCGATGCACCTCTGCTCCGAAGAACCCAACGTGAAGATGTAGTAGGAAGGTTTGTCATCCGAATGAGGGTCCAGGGACTTGCTGCTCCTGCAAAGTACCCTGTACTCTCCGGAAGAGCGGTGGGGATAGAACCCCAGGAAGTGCGGAAGGAAGCACTTGGAAAGCCATTCCCTGGTGGTCGGGTTGCAGACGTAGAAGCACCGTGGCCTAGAGAGGACGAGGAGGCCGTCGCAGGAGGCCCTGACCATGAGGCAGGGGTCCCAGAGCTGAGCAAAGGGTGAGAGCACGCCGGCCCACGGGTCGAAGGCGCAGAGATCGTAGAGCATGCGGTCGGAGCGCTCCATGCAAGAGGCAATGGGGTGGGAGGGCTGGGCGCAGTGGTGCTTGAGGAGGAGGTCACCGTTGGAGGTGAGGACGTGGCGCCACAAGCGGCAGATGGCGCGGCAGCGGGCAAAGGCCTTCGCTGGCAGGCGGGGGATTATCTCCCAGATGATGATATCCTCTGGGATGCTGTCGCAGGGCTGCGCGGCCCTCCAAGAGGTAGGGTACTGATTTTTACTCACAGTGGTTGGAGGATAGCCCTGCACGTTCAGTTAATATGGTTAATTAATATAAATGATAATCCCTAGCAGCAACTCAAATCCGCATAAAGTAACCAGCCACTGCAAGTATGAAATAATATAGAAATCAAAACCCCTCAGAAGTCTGGACATGGTTGTGATTCTAAGGCCCTGTTCGGCAGCTGTCCGCTCTGCAGCTCCGCGCCGGAGCGGAGCGGCCCGCAGCCTATTTTCTAGGAGTCGCCCAAGCATCGCTCCGCGCGCTCCCAGAGCTGGATGACTGCCGAACAGGGCCTAAGAATCCCATGTGGAGATACCAGACTGAACTAAGCGGTGGTTAAGCCCACAAAAGTCCATAATTATTTCAGCTTTGTGCTTGATGAACCATCCCCAGGCCCATCCACCACTTCACCAATCTAACAATTTCGTTTATGAAAAGATAAGTCACAGCTGAATTCAAAGTAACAACTATACAAAGAACAATGCCACTGCCAGGTCAGGCATGGTAAAAGTATATCGAGTGCTAAATGAGGTTTCATTTTATGTGTAACAAATACTCCCTCCGTCCGAAAATACTTGTCATCAAAATGGACAAAAAGGAACGTATCTAGAACTAGAATACATCTAGATACATCCCTTTTTATTCATTTTGATGACAAGTATTTCCGGACAGAGGGAGTATGTGTCATGAACCCTATCATATTCGAAGATTGTATGTGTGAATTTGAACCATTACTGTGGGCATGCAGTGATGCCTCACGGGTACCTCAAATTGCATAACAACTTGCATATAGGTTAAATAACTCAATCAGCATCAAGCAGTTACAAAAAGCAACACACTAATATCCTCAGCTTTGCTGATTCTTTGATGTAACAACTTAATATAATACTCTGGAAAGGTCTAATGTACAAAGGTACTTACTTTGTCCCATTTTAGCTCTTTTGAATTCCATGAATAAGCAACACCGGTGTGTCCCTCTCTAACAATTAGCGTTTGTGCAACGATTCCTGCTTAGAGGGGGAAAAGGTTACAAACATTGCACTACTGTGCAAAAATAACACGCACGGCAATGACTAGATATTGTCACAGTTACTTTACATACACAAGTCCACGACACTAAAGAATTTAGAGAAAAAAATGTTTTTATATTGTTATCTCCTTGACGAAGGAAGGTTTATTGGAAACTAGAAAGATATGAATATTTTCAAAAGCTCAAAATTATTTCAGTGTGCAATAGTGCATCTTCAATCCGATTTTAATTTTCAGCTCCATAATAAGCTGACCTGCAAAATTCACTACAAATAGTTGGAGCATCATGGAATCAACACAATACACGTGTACCGTATCAGAAAAATGAGATTTATGACCTTGTTGTGTCATTCCCGCAGCTCCTGATGGATCCATCAGCTTCAGTCCACCAACAGTCTTTCTGTAGAGAAAAAAATAGGCATAAATATAATTTGATTAACACCATGATTCCGGCTTTTTTTGGACAAGAAAAAGTGTCGCCTAAAAATTAAAAAGTTAAAATAACAATTACAGGAGTAATCTGACAACAAAACTGATCCTTTAAGCAGAAGATGTTAAAACCTCAGAAATATGAAAAAAGAAAATCAGGAACCAACCTATATGCTGCAAGTTCCTCATCATGGCAGAGCCTATTATTGCCAGTTGTCCATATCCTCACAATTCCATCACAACATGCAGTTACAACATCGCCATTATCCAAAAATTTAGCATCCCATATACGGCCTGGGTGTTCAATGCTCTGAACACAGATTCCATCTGCATTATATTACTTACAGTCATATAACCAGGTACATGAAGAAAATTCTGCATTCTGCTACGTACTAACAACCAAAACCAAAAAACTGCACTGTACTGCACCTCCAATATAATTTTCATTTCTACAATGGTTCATATTATGAATCCAAACATACTATCCCAAAAAACAAGACAGATATATCCTAGCTGCATCCATGAAACACACAAATCAAATCAGCAGCCCAAGAACAAGCACGGCTTTACATCATAGATACAAGTGTGAAAGAAGGCGGGTAGTGTGGGTATTGAGATTCTTATTTTCAATATGGAAGAAAAGAAGACTCGAACTGCTCATGGACTAGCCAAAGGAGGAATCAGCAATACAGATGCTTAACGACAACCAGCAGATCTCTTTTTACTGATTGTCACAGTTTCCATTATATTGCTAAATACGAACTACCTTTCCCATATGCCACTGCCCAATATGTTTGATGTCAACGTATTTACAATCTTTTGCCTATAATGGAATTCCGTGCAATATTTTGCCTGTAACAGAATCCCACTTAACAGGAAGTACTATCATAGACTGGATTATTTTTGTTTGGAGAAAACATTAGACAGAGGCATAGGGAGACAAACCATCTGAGGAATCGATAGCAACCCCAATGGAACGGTCAGGGTTTAAAGAGTCATTCAGTACAGATGTCAATAAAAAAAAGCAAAAAACAAACCCAAACAAAGACAAGAGAAATATATAATGTTAAATCAGCTTGGGTCCATAGATCAGTTGTCACATATAGAAAACCGAATTAATATCAGTCAGTTCGGTTTTAGGTTCAGGTTAACAAAATGCACTGAAAGAACCGGCTCGTCCTATGGCCCCATTTCCTAGGGCCATGCTACCATCCTTATAGCTTAGCAAAAAAAAACAAGTACATCAAAATCTCAACTAAAGCCCGGCATGATCTCCACCAAGTCAGCTAGGCGCCTAGGCCCATCTCTTGCTCTCTCGTACCAATGCAATCACGACAGGCCACAGGGAAACAAAGTTACCAGCCGACATGCGTGCAATCCATCCCGACAACCAACAGCACTGCCCTCGGCAGGCCCATCAGCGGACTAGCACTCCTGCCAGTCTGTCACCATCAACAAGACGATTCAAAGGATTCAAAGAGAAGCAGCGCCATGTTGATTCAACAAGATTCTAGATTTCAATCATGGTCTGTTGATAAGATTCAAGTATTTGACAGCATGCGCACCCTGTTCTGCTATTGAATTACCTGCTAACATTACATTTCGGTTTAAACCGAAAAGCAAGCCGGAGTTTGGGTGAACCCAACTTCCGGTTTGTAGAACTTTCCAGGCTAGCTCGGTTGTCAATTTTAGTAAACCGAAATACCAAAAAAAGAGGAAGAACGAATGCCTACACCTAGATTAAAGTATAAAAAGAAATTATATCCTATAAACAAGTGCCACTGCATTTTAACAAGAATTCTCTAAAGCATACAAAATAAATCACCTTTCCATATCTTGACCGAGCGATCTCGACTGCCACTAGCAATAAGACCAGATGAATGAGCATCCACAGAATATACAAGAGAGGTATGGCCAATCATCTCCAACAGGGGTTGGCCAGTTAATGCCCATAACTTTATAGTTCTGCGACAAAACAAAATATTATATGTGATCATGTAAATGAGTAGCTGTAAACTGAAAGAATAAATTTGATGCACAAAAAATGTAAGACGATAATGAAAATGATGAAAAGCCAAATAGATGAGCATTTTATTTCAGCAAACCACTGGCAGGATATTAGTACGAATATCCAAGATTAAACGAGAAATTTTGATATCTTCATTTACAATTTTAGAACAAATAATAGCAGCTTCTACTATACTGCACCATCCTTTCGTTCAAAAGCAAGTGGAAATAGTCAAGTGATAACTTACCCATCATGTGATGCAGAGAGTATACCCATTCCTGGCATCTGTGCTAAACAACAAACAGTGTCTGCAATGGAACAACATTCTGTCAACCGATCAAGTATGTGTGGATGAGCACAACAAAAGTCAAAAGCACCAGTGCACATCAGGAGTTAACAAATAACCTGCATGCCCAGAGAATGTATGTAGACAAATCCTTCCTTTCCAAAGTTTAATGGTGGAATCACTTGAACCTATACAAAAGGGGAAAGGTGTAAAGTATTAATCAACCATTTGACCATTACTCCCTCCGTAAAGAAATATAAGAGCATTTAGATCACTAAAGCAGTGATCCAAACACTCTTATATTTCTTTACAGAGGTAGTAATAGATATCCAAGGACAGTCATAATTGCTCTTGAATATACTTCCCGTAAAGTAATAGATATACAAAGCGGAAGCTCTACCCGTAAATAGTTCTCCCGAGGGCAACTTAAGAACAGTTTGCACTGCGGCTTCATGGGCCACCAAGATCTCTACAGCATTGCCATCTCTCCACCTTCTCAAAGACTGTGCATAATACAAGTGTCAGGGTACAGCAAGGAACCATCAGATACAATGGGGAAACTTCATAATTTATTAGCCCAATATGTCATCACATGCCCAAAACACCAAATACGCCGCAGCCTTAAACACAAGTAGCATTGGAAACCGTTTCTAACAGGGGACTCAGAGTGTAGAAAGAAACAGAAGTACAATATGTGCATTTGTACAAAAAAAATATAAGAAATATAAATTATCAAAGAAGGTACTGAATTTATGCATATTAGTACAAAGTTAGTACAAAGTTGAGTAACTTACTTTGGGACAGAGGGAGTATATTACATTCATGTTACATCACCACATCTGCCAAACAACTACCCCATGAACAAATTGTCTGCATTTGCAGTGTGATTACATCATATACAAGAAAGACCCTCAGGATGAAATCAGCACAAGCAAGCAATCAACAAGAAGTACGTGAGCAAGTTCTGCACAGGAATTACACTGGTTGGGAAAAAACATACCAATCCATCGATGAAGATATAATGTCACCGTTGTCATCGATAGCAAGACCAGTCACCTGTGAGGTGTGACCCTTCATTGTTCCAACAACTTCTCCTGTATGCAAATTCCACAGCAATACTAGTGTATCCATGCCACCAGAAACAATTGCTCCTTCCGGAAAGCGATCAGAAGGAGGGGCCCAAACCATTGCACCAACAAAACTAAAATGTCCTGCAAGGGTTTTCGAGAGGACATATTCGCACTTCTTTTCCGGGTGCTGCGTCCAGAATCTCACGGTTCCATCGCTTGATGAGGTTGGAACACCCACATCACCACAGATACATATCCTAGAAACCTATTGTAAAAAGAGCAAGGACAAGTTAGCAAAGAATCAAATGTGCAGCAAATGTAGCAATTATGAAAGAACTTGATTATAAGGATCTAACTTTATTGGTTGAATACATGCCAGTACTCAAAGTCTAAAACTACTTACTGATGTAGATATGCGTTCCACATATGCAAAATAACCTTTGCCTAAGCTCTTAACAGTTTGAGCAGAATAATCGGTTAATACACGGGGATCACCTTTATCTCCAAATTTGGTTGATCATATAAGCACTTCTTTATTTTCAACACTAACATGTTTCTCTTTTACTATCCTTTGGACAGACATGGGCTTGCATAAAGGGGTATTTGGTATTTACATGCTAAATGCAGGTTATAATTTGAACCATAAGTCCATCGTTAGAAAAACAGAATGTGGCATTCTGGATGAGCATGGATTCCTCAAATAAGCACAACAATTTGTTGAGTTTCTGGTGGAACATAACAGGGAAGTTACAATCTGATTACAAGTGTAAAAATAACTCAAGCAAAACCAAGTAACTGATCATTGCTTGATCCACGAATCCACTACAAATATAATATCAAAAGGAAGTCAAACTGCAATGACTAATCGCGCCAGATCCACGCCGCCCCGACCAAGGCCGCCCCAGCACCAGCACCACAACACCACGGCGGCCCGCCCCGCGCCGCACACCGGCCACCCAGCAGCACATCCGTCCGGATCTGGCTGGAGGCGGCCTGCACGCAGCCACCAGAGGATGGACGACGCGCGGCCAAAACCGTACGGCCGCCGCAGCACCGACGAGCGCCCCCGCCACCTGCGTCGCTACCCGCAGCCCCGCCACCGCGCCCTGCACACAGCGCCTCGCCCGCGCTGTTCCCGCAGCACCCCGCGCCGCCGGGGACAGACGAGGAGGGCAACGAAACTAGCTAGGTCAAATTACACAAACCCGCGCCGCCCTTACAGGGGACGCCTCCAACTAGCAGATCGCGCGCCCGCCGCAAACCCTCCGCCGATGGTTCGTCGGGGCCAGCCTGGTGGGATCGAATCGCGTACATACTTGCAGGGGAAACAAAGCGGAGAGCTGAGGCGACGGACGCGGGGCGAGTAGTACAGGGGGAGGGAGGAGAGGCTTACATCGCCACCGTGGCCGTGGAGCTGCGCGCTGAGGTGGTACGCTGCCATGAGCGGCGCCGGACGGCGTACGTCGGCGAGGGGAGAAAAATTGGCGAATGAGGGCATCTACAACGCGGGCTCTTAGCCCATGCGCCAGGGTCTCTTTCCCCGCAGTTTCGCTCGATTCCTGGTCGATCCCAGGATTTCCGTTGGCATCGATGCCTCTCCTGTCGCCGGGCGCTTGCGCCGTTATTTCCCGCATGCACCTGTTTTCACGAGAGTATGGAGCTAGATCGACGCTAAAAAAATCAGCTAAGCGCTCAACCTGGAGGTTCTGAGTTGGAAAGGCAGACTCCTCCACCTGTGCTTCTTAATTAATCCTTTTCTTTAATGGTGCAAGCGCCTAAGCAAGCGCCTCTGCGTTGAAAATGCCCTGAGGAAGACGGCGAGCGGCCTTGTACAATGGAAGGTGCTTAATGAGATGCTTAGAAAAATAAACTGGATTTTTCTGATGCATCGGTGCCTATTTCTACAGAAGAGACGCTTAGTTAAGTGTCTATCCTGTACAAATAAGCACTGGTGCTTAAAGAAAGCCTGGTCCTCCCCTAAGCATCTCCTATTGTATAAGGCCTTAGGGGTCCACGCCAATATTTGGCTTGGCAGCCTGAGGCGTCAAT
Organism: Triticum urartu; assembly: GCF_003073215.2. Lineage (NCBI taxonomy): Eukaryota > Viridiplantae > Streptophyta > Magnoliopsida > Poales > Poaceae > Triticum > Triticum urartu. The sequence goes on along the minus strand of NC_053026.1, from coordinate 377,551,920 downwards.
CCAAATAGCCTCGTCGGGTCGCGAAGTACGATGCCAACTACGAGCAAAGTTTTGTGGGTTGTTGGGCATGTTTGGTTTCCACATTGACTACATTCACTTTTTTATTACTTATTACTCACTTTCTTAGGCCCCCCGAATCCCGGTTGTACACAAACCAGCCATCTAGCAAGTGCGACCGTTGCGTGTTCTCTCTCCTAGGGCTCCTGCGACTCTCTGGCGATGGGCGGTTCCTAGGGTTTGATCTTCGTTTGGGTATGTGATTCTGCATCCCAGATCCGATTCCTTCTTCTCTATCCACTCATTCCCTTCTGTCTCATCTGGACGCGGGTGTTCCTTCGTATGTCGTTGTTCGGGGTGATCAAGGGGCGCGTGTTGGACCGCTACCCACCCTTGGCAGCGTCGGGTTGAAGGTGGCTCGCGCTCCGATGGCGGAGGCGCATGACGGAGCAAGGACTGATGCCAATTTGGGTGTTCTGCCTGTGCTGGGTGGCAGCGGGGATGCTCCCGTACCGGTGCTATCCAGCAAGGGGGCGGCGGCGGAGACCGATGGGGTGTCCCGTTCGGGGGCGGCTCTATCTGTTGGGGAACGTAGTAATTTCAAAAAAATTCCTACGCACACGCAAGATCATGGTGATGCATAGCAACGAGAGGGAAGAGTGTTGTCTACATACCCTCGTAGACCGAAAGCAGAAGCTTTAGCACAACGCGGTTGATGTAGTCGTACGTCTTCACGATCCGACCGATCAAGTACCGAACGTACGGCACCTCCGAGTTCAGCACACGTTCAGCCTGATGACGTCCCTCGAACTCCGATCCAGCCGAGTGTTGAGGGAGAGTTTCGTCAGCACGACGGCGTGGTGACGATGTTGATGTTCTACCGACGCAGGGCTTCGCCTAAGCACCGCTACAGTATTATCGAGGTGGACTATGGTGGAGGAGGGCACCGCACACGGCTAAAAAATCAAACAATCAATTGTTGTGTCTATGGGGTGCGCCCTTGCCCCCGTATATAAAGGAGTGGAGGAGGGGGGAGAGGGCCGGCCCCTATGGCGCGCCCTGGAGGAGTCCTACTCCCACCGGGAGTAGGATCCCCCCCCCCTTCCAAGTAGTAGGAGTAGGAGTCAAGGAAAGAGAAGAGGGAAGAGAAGGAAGGAGGGGGCGCCGCCCCTCCCCTAGTCCAATTCGGACTAGTCAATGGGGGGGCGGCCTGCCTCTCCCTCTCCCCTAAAGCCCAATAAGGCCCATATACTTCTTCCCCCGTATTCCCGTAACTCCCCGGTACTCCAAAAATACCCGAACCACTCGGAACCTTTCCGATGTCCGAATATAGTCGTCCAATATATCGATCTTTACGTCTCGACCATTTAGAGACTCCTCGTCATGTCCCCGATCTCATCCGGGACTCCGAACTCCTTCGGTACATCAAAACTCATAAACTCATAATATAACTGTCATCGAAACTTTAAGCGTGCGGACCCTACGGGTTCGAGGACTATGTAGACATGACTGAGACACGTCTCCGGTCAATAACCAATAGCGGAACCTGGATGCTCATATTGGCTCCCACATATTCTACGAAGATCTTTATCGGTCAGACCGCATAACAACATATGTTGTTCCCTTTGTCATCGTATGTTACTTGCCCGAGATTCGATCGTCGGTATCTCAATACCTAGTTCAATCTCGTTACCGGCAAGTCTCTTTACTCGTTCCGTAATACATCATCCCGCAACTAACTCATTAGTTGCAATGCTTGCAAGGCTTAAGTGATGTGCATTACCGAGTGGGCCGAGAGATACCTCTCCGGTGATCGGAGTGACAAATCCTAATCTCGAAATACGCCAACCCAACAAGTACCTTTGGAGACACCTGTAGAGCACCTTTATAATCACCCAGTTACGTTGTGACGTTTGGTAGCACACAAAGTGTTCCTCCGATAAATGGGAGTTGCATAATCTCATAGTCATAGGAACATGTATAAGTCATGAAGAATGCAATAGCAACATACTAAACGATCGTGTGCTAAGCTGATGGAATGGGTCAAGTCAATCACATCATTCTCCTAATGATGTGATCCCGTTGATCAAATGACAACTCATGTCTATGGTTAGGAAACATAACCATCTTTGATCAACGAGCTAGTCAAGTAGAGGCATACTAGTGACACTCTGTTTGTCTATGTATTCACACATGTATCATGTTTCCGGTTAATACAATTCTAGTATGATTTGCAGCTTCATCGAGGTCTTAATCTATCTCTATAAATCTTGATGCTCAATATGTAAGCAGCTTCATCGAGGTCTTTCTTTGAAAAACTCCTTTCAAACACTCCTTTATGCTTTGCAGAATAATTCTACATTATTTCCGATCAACAATATGTCATTCACATATACTTATCAGAAATGTTGTAGTGCTCCCACTCACTTTCTTGTAAATACAGGCTTCACCGCAAGTCTATATAAAACTATATGCTTTGATCAACTTATCAAAGCGTATATTCCAACTCCGAGATGCTTGCACCAGTCCATAGATGGATCGCTGGAGCTTGCATATTTTGTTAGCACCTTTAGGATTGACAAAACCTTCTGGTTGCATCATATACAACTCTTCTTTAATAAATCCATTAAGGAATGCAGTTTTGTTCATCCATTTGCCAGATTTCATAAAATGCGGCAATTGCTAACATGATTCGGACAGACTTAAGCATAGATACGAGTGAGAAAATCTCATCATAGTCAACACCTTGAACTTTGTCAAAAAAACCTTTTTCCGACAAGTCTAGCTTTGTAGATAGTAACAGTACTATCAGCATCCGTCTTCCTCTTGAAGATCCATTTAATCTTAATGTCTCGCCGATCATTGGGCAAGTCAATCAAAGTCCATACTTTGTTCTCATACATGGATCATATCTCAGATTTCATGGTCTCAAACCATTTCGCGGAATCTGGGCTCATCATCGCTTCCTCATAGTTCGTAGGTTCGTCATGGTCAATTAACATGACCTTCAGAATAGGATTACCGTACCACTCTGGTGCAGATCTCACTCTGGTTTACCTACGAGATTCGATAGTAACTTGATCTGAAGTACATGACATGATCATCATCATTAGCTTCCTCACTAATTGGTGTAGTAGTCACAGGAACAGATTTCTGCGATGAACTACTTTCCAATAAGGGAGCAGGTACAGTTACCTCATCAAGTTCTACTTTCCTCCCACTCACTTCTTTGGAGAGAAACTCCTTCTCTAGAAAGGATCCATTCTTAGCAACGAATGTCTTGCCTTCGGATATGTGATAGAAGGTGTACCCAATTTTCTCCTTTGGGTATCCTATGAAGACGCACTTCTCCGACTTGGGTTTGAGCTTATCAAGATGAAACGTTTTCACATAAGCATTGCAACTCCAAACTTTAAGAAACGACAGCTTAGGTTTCTTGCTAAACCACAGTTCATACGATGTCATCTCAACGGATTTAGATGGTGCCTTCTTTAATGTGAATGCAGTTGTCTCTAATGCATAACCCCAAAACGATAGTGGTAAATCGGTAAGAGACATCATAGATTGCACTATATCCAATAAAGTACGGTTATGACATTCGGACACACCATTACGATGTGGTGTTCCAGGTGGCATGAGTTTGTGAAACTATTCCACATTGTTTAAATTGAAGACCAAACTCGTAACTCAAATATTCTCCTCCACGATCAGATCGTAGAAATTTATTTTTTTGTTACGATGATTTTCCACTTCACTCTGAAATTCTTTGAACTTTTCAAATGTTTCAGACTTATGTTTCATCAAGTAGATATACCCATATCTGCTCAAATCATCTTGTGAAGGTCAGAAAATAACGATACCCGCCGCAAGCTTCAACACTCATCGGACCATATACATCAGTATGTATTATTTCCAATAAGTTTGTTGCTTTCTCCATTGTTCCGGAGAACGGAATTTTAGTCATCTTGCCCATGAGGCATGGTTCGCAAGCATAAAGTGATTCATAATCAAGTGATTCATAATCAAGTGATTCCAAAAGCCCATCAGCATGGAGTTTCTTCATGCGCTTTACACCAATATGACCTAAACGGCAGTGCCACAAATAACGTGCACTATCATTATTAACTTTGCATCTTTTGGGCTTCAATATTATGAATATGTGTATCACTACGATCGAGATCCAATGAACCATTTTCATTGGGTGTGTAACCATATAAGGTTTTATTCATGTAAACAGAACAACAATTATTCTCTAACTTAAATGAATAATCGTATTGCAATAAACATGATCAAATCATATTAATGCTCAACGCAAACACCAAATAACACTTATTTAGGTTCAACACTAATCCTGAAAGTATAGGGAGTGTGCGATGATGATCATATCAATCTTGGAACCACTTCCAATATCCATCGTCACTTCATCCTTAACTAGTTTCTGTTCATTATGTAACTCCCGTTTCGAGTTACTACTCTTAGCAACTGAACCGGTATCAAATACCGAGGGGTTGCTATAAAAACTAGTAAAGTACACATCAATAACATGTATATCCAATATACCTTTGTTCACTTTGCCATCCTTCTTATCCGCCAAATTCTTGGGGCAGTTCCGCTTCCAGTGACCAGTTCCTTTGTAGTAGAAGCACTTAGTCTCAGACTTAGGACCAGACTTGGGCTTCTTCACTTGAGCAGCAACTTGCTTGCCGTTCTTCTTGAAGTTCCCCTTCTTTCCTTTGCCCTTTTCTTGAAACTAGTGGTCTTGTCAACCATCAACACTTGATGTTTTTCTTGATTTCTACCTTCGTCGATTTCAGCATCACGAAGAGCTTGGGAATCGTTTCCGTTCTCCCTTGCATATTATAGTTCATCATGAAGTTCTACTAACTTGGTGATGGTGACTAGAGAATTCTGTCAATCACTATTTTATCTGGAAGATTAACTCCCACTTGATTCAAGCGATTGTAGTACCCAGACAATCTGAGCACATTCTCACTGCTTGAGCTATTCTCCTCCATCTTTTAGCTATAGAACTTGTTGGAGACTTCATATCTCTCAACTCAGGTATTTGCTTGAAATATTAACTTCAACTCCTGGAACATCTCATATGGTCCATGACGTTGAAAACGTCTTTGAAGTCCCGATTCTAAGCCGTTAAGCATGGTGCACTAAACTATCAAGTATTCATCATATTGAGCTAGCCAAACGTTCATAACGTCTGCATCTGCTCCTGCAATAGGTCTGCACCTAGCGGTGCATCAAGGACATAATTCTTCTGTGCAGCAATGAGGATAAACCTCAGATCACGGATCCAATCCGCATCATTGCTACTAAACATTTTTCAACTTAGTTTTCTCTAGGAACATATATATAACATAGGGAAGCAACAACGCGAGCTATTGATCTACAACATAGATATGCTAATACTACCAGGACTAAGCTCTTGATAAATTAAAGTTCAATTAATCATATTACTTAAGAACTCCCACTTAGATAGACATCCCTCTAATCTTCTAAGTGATCACGAGATCCAAATCAACTAAACCATAACCGATCATCACATGAAATGGAGTAGCTTTCAATGGTGAACATTACTATGTTGATCATATCTACTATATGATTCACGCTCGACCTTTCGGTCTCAGTGTTCCGAGGCCATATCTGCATATGCTAGGCTCGTCAAGTTTGACCTGAGTATTCCGCGTGTGCAAAACTGGCTTGCACCCATTATAGATGGACGTAGAGCTTATCACACCCGATCATCATGTGGTGTCTGGGCACGACAAACTTTGGTAACGGTGCATACTCAGGGAGAACACTTTTATCTTGAAATTTAGTGAGAGATCATCTTATAATGCTACCGTCAATCAAAGCAAGATAAGATGCATAAGAGATAAACATCACATGCAATCAATATAAGTGATATGATATGGCCATCATCATCTTGTGCTTTTGATCTCCATCTCCAAAGTACTGTAATGATCTTCATTGTTACCGGCATGACACCATGATCTCCATCATCTTGATCTTTTATCAATGTGTCGTCACATGGTCGTCTCACCAGCTATTGTTTTTGCAACTATTGTTATCGCATAGCGATAAAGTAAAGCAATTACATGGCACTTGCATCTTATGCAATAAAGAGACAACCATAAGGCTTCTGCCAGTTTCCGATAACTTCAACAAAACATGATCATCTCATACAGTAAAATTTAGCATCATGTCTTGACCATATCACATCACAACATGCCCTGCAAAAACAAGTTAGACGTCCTCTACTTTGTTGTTGCAAGTTTTACGTGGCTGCTACGGGCTTAGCAAGAACCGTTCTTACCTACGCATCAAAACCACGACGATAGTTTGTCAAGTTGGTGCTGTTTTAACCTTCGCAAGGACCGGGCGTAGCCACACTCGGTTCAACTAAAGTTGGAGAAACTGACACCCGCCAGCCACCTGTGTGCAAAGCACGTCGGTAGAATCAGTCTCGCGTAAGCGTACGCGTAATGTTGGTCTGGGCCGCTTCATCCAACAATACCACCGAACCAAAGTATGACATGCTGGTAAGCAGTATGACTTATATCGCCCACAACTCACTTGTGTTCTACTCGTGCACATGACATCTACGCATAAAACCAGGCTCAGATGCCACTGTTGGGGAACGTAGTAATTTCAAAAAAATTCCTACGCGCACGCAAGATCATGGTGATGCATAGCAACGAGAGGGGAGAGTGTTTTCTACGTACCCTCGTAGACCGAAAACGGAAGCGTTAGCACAACGCGGTTGATGTTGTCGTACGTCTTCACGATCCGACCGATCAAGTACCGAACGTACGACACCTCCGAGTTCAGTACACGTTCAGCCCGATGACGTCCCTCGAACTCTGATCCAGCCGAGTGTTGAGGGAGAGTTTCGTCAGCACGACGGCGTGGTGACGATGTTGATGTTCTACCGACGCAGGGCTTCGCCTAAGCACCGCTACAGTATTATCGAGGTGGACTATGGTGGAGGGGGGCACCGCACACGGCTAAAAGATCAAACGATCAATTGTTGTGTCTATGGGGTGCGCCCTTGCCCCCGTATATAAAGGAGTGGAGGAGGGGGGAGAGGGCCGCCCCCTATGGCGCGCCCTGGAGGAGTCCTACTCCCACCGGGAGTAGGATTCCCCCCTTCCAAGTAGTAGGAGTAGGAGTCAAGGAAAGGGAAGAGGGAAGAGAAGGAAGGAGGGGGCTGATACGTCTCCAACGTATCTATAATTTTTGATTGCTCCATGCTATATTGTCTACTGTTTTGGACTATGTTAGGCTTTATTTTCCACTTTTATACTATTTTTTGGACTAACCTATTAACCAGAGGCCCAGCCCAGAATTGTTGTTTTTTGCCTATTTCAGTGTTTCGGAGAAACAGAATATCAAACGGAGTCCAAACGGAATAAAATCTTCGGGAACGTGATTTTCTCACCGAACGTGATCCAGGAGACTTGGACCCTACTCCAAGGAGACAAAGAGGAGGTCACGAGGGTGGGGGGCGCCCCCCTAGGGCGCGCCCCCTGCCTCATGGGCCCCTCGGTGCTCCACCGACGTACTCCTTCCTCCTATATATACATACGTACCCCCAAACGATCAGAACAGGAGCCAAAATGTTGGGGAACATAGTAATTTCAAAAATTTCCTACGCACATGCAAGATCATGGTGATGCATAGCAACGAGAGGGGAGAGTGTTGTCCACGTACCCTCGTAGACCGAAAGCGTAAGCGTTATAACAACGCGGTTGATGTGGTCGTACGTCTTCACGGCCCGACCGATCAAGCACCGAAACTATGGCACCTCTGAGTTTTAGCACACGTTCAGCTCGATGACGATCCCCGGACTCCGATCCAGCAGAATGTCGGGGAAGAGTTCCGTTAGCACAACGGCGTGGTGACGATCTTGACGATCTTGATGTTCCGTCAGCACCGCTACAATATTATCGAGGATTATGGTGGAGGGGGGCACCGCACACGGCTAAGAGATCAATGATCAATTGTTGTGTCTTTGGGGTGCCCCCTGCCCCCGTATATAAAGGAGTGGAGGAGGGGGAGGGCCGGCCCTCTCTATGGCGCGCCCTAGGGGAGTCCTACTCCCACCGGGAGTAGGATTCCCCCTTTCCTAGTAGAACTAGGAGCCCTTCCAAGTAGTAGGAGTAGGAGGGAAGGAAAGGGAAGGGAAAAGGAGAAGGAAGGAAGGGGGCGCCCCCCCTCCCTAGTCCAATTCGAACCAGCCCATGGGGAAGGGTGCGGCCACCCTTTGAGGCCTTTCTCTCCTTTCCCGTATGGCCCATTAAGGCCCAATACGAATTCCCGTAACTCCCCGATACTCCCAAAAATACCCGAATCACTCGGAACCTTTCCGATGTCCGAATATAGTCGTCGAATATATCGATCTTTACGTCTCGACCATTTGGAGACTCCTCGTCATGTCCCCGATCTCATCCGTGTTGGAAATATGCCCTAGAGGAAATAATAAAAGGATTATTATTATGTTTCCTTGTTCATGATAATTGTCTTTTATTCATGCTATAATTGTGTTATCCAGAAATCGTAATACATGTGTGAATACTTAGACACCAACATGTCCCTAGTAAGCCTCTAGTTAACTAGCTCGTTGATCAACAGATAGTCATGGTTTCCTGACTATGGACATTGGATGTCATTGATAACGAGATCACATCATTAGGAGAATGATGTGATGGACAAGACCCAATCCTAAACATAGCACAAGATCGTATAGTTCGTTTGCTAGAGTTTTTCCAATGTCAAGTATCTTTTCCTTAGACCATGAGATCATGTAACTCCCGGATACCGTAGGAGTACTTTGGGTGTACCAAACGTCACAACGTAACTGGGTGACTATAAAGGTATACTACGGGTATCTCCGAAAGTGTCTGTTGGTTTGACACGGATCAAGACTGGGATTTGTCACTCCGTATGACGGAGAGGTATCTCTGGGCCCACTCGGTAATGCATCATCATAATGAGCTCAAAGTGACCAAGTGTCTGGTCACGGGATCATGCATTACGGTACGAGTAAAGTGACTTGTTGGTAACGAGATTGAACGAGGTATTGGGATACCGACGATCGAATCTCGGGCAAGTAACATACCGATTGACAAAGGGAATTGTATACGGGGTTGCTTGAATCCTCGACATCGTGGTTCATCCGATGAGATCATCGAGGAGCATGTGGGAGCCAACATGGGTATCCAGATCCCGCTGTTGGTTATTGATCGGAGAGCCATCTCGGTTATGTCTACATGTCTCCCGAACCCGTAGGGTCTACACACTTAAGGTTCGGTGACGCTAGGGTTGTAGAGATATGAATATGCAGTAACCCGAAAGTTGTTCGGAGTCCCGGATGAGATCTCGGACGTCACGAGGAGTTCCGGAATGGTCCGGAGGTGAAGAATTATATATAGGAAGTGCAGTTTCGGCCATCGGGAGAGTTTCGGGGGTCACCGGTATTGTACCGGGACCACCGGAAGGGTCCCGGGGGTCCACCAGGTGGGGCCACCCATCCCGGAGGGCCCCATGGGCTGAAGTGGGGAGGGGAACCAGCCCATAGTGGGCTGGTGCGCCCCCTTGGCCCACCCCCTGCGCCTAGGGTTGGAAACCCTAGGGTGGGGGGGCGCCCCACTTGCCTTGGGGGCCACTCCACCCTTGGTCGGCGCCCCCCCTAGGAGATCCCATCTCCTAGGGCCGGCGCCCCCCTAGGGGAGCCTATATAAAGGGGGGAGGAGGGGCAGCCGCACCCTGGAGTCTTGGCGCCTCCCTCTCCCCTGCTACACCTCTCCCTCTCGCAGTAAAATGGCGAAGCCCTGCTGCGGTGACCCCTGCATCCACCACCACGCCGTCGTGCTGCTGGATCTTCATCAACCTCTCCTCCCCCCTTGCTGGATCAAGAAGGAGCAGACGTCACGCTGAACATACGTGTGTTGAACGCGGAGGTGCCGTCCGTTCAGCGCTAGGATCTCCGGTGATTTGGATCACGTCGAGTACGACTTCTTCATCCCCGTTCTTTGAACGC